>NW_010205326.1:6840-72557 GCF_000695765.1 Mesitornis unicolor | reverse complement strand
GGGAAAGAGCAAGAGTAGATTTAATTCCCAGTGGTAAAAATAAATTCATTTAGAGATTCAGAATGAAAGAAATTAAATATTAGTCTTTTTTTTAGCAATGAACTGTCAAAATGTCACAAAGACATTTAGATATAAAGAAAGAGAATAAACAGAAGATAAAGGCACAGTCTCGCTTTTAGTGGAGATGTACCAGATTGTCCTATATAAAAGGAAACAGCACCAAAAGTCTTCTTGCATGTAGTATGCTTCTCTAATAGACGCCAGAACGCACTGAGAATGATTAGTTGTAAGTTGTAAAGTCATTAGTTAAAGTCATAAATGAAGAGTTCAGACAAATTCTGTTATGAAGTGCAATGAAAACAAGAAAAACAACTTTGTGATTTGTAGCTTATTTGCAAGTTTATTTTATGAACCAGCTACATTTAAAATTTAAACTGTTTTGGTTGACCTGATGTGAAAGAATGTGGACTCTTTCTTCACGAGATGAAGACAATTTCTAGGTAGGTTTCAAGCAAAGTTAGTAGTTAATAATTAATAACAAATTTGTATTAAACCTGAAATAGCAGTAAGCAGCCCAATCAGTAGCTAATTTCTGTCGTATAGAGCTAGAAGGAGAAAAAAGCACTGCAAAAATGAACCCTATTGGATATGATTTTTTTTTGCAAAATATTACATGAGATTATGTAAATTATTAAAAAAAAGTCTATTTTATTTACATATATATTTTTAAATTTTATTAAAAATGTATCATTAAATAAGTGGACCTTTAGAGGCAATTCTGCTGTGAAATTTGATCCATCAGAAGCACCGATACCTGTTGAAGCATCAGACTAACTTGTCCCTCGTGTGCATGCCCTGGTGACAGCACAGACACACAAGCATGTCCTGGTCTCAGATGAAGGCCCAGGGCTGCTGGTGGGGAGGGAGTGCTCGGCAGTTTGGGGCTGGGCCCCGGGGTCTCGCAAAGCATCATCCCCAGATGGGGTCCCAAGGTCCTTGGCATCCTTCAGCCATGTTAGGCCCTAAGTCTTAACCTGCACTCTGCTGAGTTTCTCTTCTGAAATACATGCACTTACGCTCACCACTGGATGTTGTTTTCTAAAGCAAAACCACAGTATAAAGCAACACAAAACACTCTACAGAAATGCACTAGGGCAGCACTGACCCACACCGACTAAATGTGCTTGATGGAGCTTTTCTCTTTCATACAGAATGCATCCTTCCCCTGCCCTTGGAGCTCTTGGGCTTATGCTAGCACTTGGAGTCTCTTCCACTGCTTGAATTTCAAAGGGGCAAAAATTAAGAAAAAGCAAAGGATCTGTGCTGACAGACCTGTACCATGCCAAGATGAAGGCATAGGGCAAACAGACAGAATGCAAGAAGCCATGGAAAATAATAACAATCTCATATGATATATTTCTGTTGAGTGTTGTGTAGACAAATGTTCCATCTTCTTGTTAAAAACCGTTTATACCCAACAGTTTGACTATTTCCAAATAGGTAGTCATGAAAATAAGATTACAGTAAGAGGTTTTTACCTGAGAGCTTCACTTGAGATATAGCTTCCAATGAAAAAACAAGTGCAGAAACCAGGTAGAGTCTAAAATAAGTGACATCCATCCAACAAGTATAATATTTGAGGTAAGGGATCTCCCTGTCTATGATGAGCACACCCTGACTTTATATCATTTTCGGAATGTAATGATACAAGTATCCTGCAGCTCCACAGCAGGAAGAGGTCCTGTAACAATAAGACAAATCTCTTCTGTCCACAAACGAGTTTCTTTTTCACATTCTGGACAACAACAATATGAAAGAAAATAAATAATATCATGAGACGCTTCCCAGTGTCTGGAGGAACTATAGGCATCAATCTGGGGTAACATGTTGGTCCACATGTTGGTCTCTCACTGATTTATACTTGAAATACAGCAAGGCACATTTAGAAGGAAATTATGGAAAGGTTTATGGTTTCTTCAAAGGCAGGCTGTCCTGTGTTCAGGCATAATCATTCAGGAGGACAATAAGCAGAAATTACAAAGGGTCAGTGATTTATTCAGCACATAAAAAGCACATTTGGAAATGAAATGGGAAAAGACGGCTCTGTTCTGTGGAAAAGCCTCTTCAAAAATTGACTCTTTATAATGTAAACATGACATTTTTAAATGTAATACTAGAACCTCCCTGTTTATGCAGAACAACAATTAAAAGAGCAAGTGACCCTGCAAGAACACACAATGGACGTGTGGAAGAGGCAGATGGCAATGTCTCTATTGCAGTGAGAATGGGTTAGTCTAATTTTTTAGAGGTCATGCCTAGTAACCAGTTGCACACCAACTTCAAAAGCTGCTGCTGTTACATTAAAATAGGATGAAACAAGATGCTTGAAAGAGACTGTTGTGTCTGATGTACTGAAAACATGAGGGAGCACAGAGTGAGCTCAGATAGTAAGATTGTATTTTTCTAAATTACAAACTCTAGTTTAATTTCCCCAGTGATATGACATTCTGAAGTGTCAGACTGAAGTTCAATAGGCTACTTCTTATTTTGAGTTCTTAAACTAAATATTTTGGTGTTAAGAAAAGCTGTTCTGCAGGTGATAATTGCATGTAGTGAATAGTAGCGAATTAATTGGCAGCTCGGCACAGGCGCTGTTCTGCTGCCATCAGCACTGCCAAGCTGTTGTACTGTGTCTGGAGCACGCCTGGCCTCATGGCAAGTGACATCCTCACAGGTGAAGGCCAGGAGTGAGCCTAGCCTGGCAATATTCCCAATATGCACTTCGCGTGTTGCCACCTTCTTTGTGAGGGTAAGAGAATTTATATGGTATGGACGTGGACTGTGCAGTGCCTGTTGGGTCTGGCGCTAGTAAGCAGATGGTGGTCTAGTTTGAGAGTAAGCATAGACACAGTCACTCAACCTCATAGGAACTGAATGACTTTACTATCTTTCATTTATCAGTAGTCTCCTATTCACCAAAGGCAGAAATTTACCTTTCTACTTAATCTCCATAATGAAGTTAAACTCATAGCAGTTGTTCCCTGCCTGCAGTTTGGTCCTTCACGTTCGGATCTGAAAGTGGAATTGCATACTAAATCTTGTCTGCTTTCTTAAATGATAGTAGATGGTCTAATAAAACATACTACTTCTCCCTAAAAATATTGTTCTGCTATTAGAAACAAGAAAAAGAAAATAAACCTTATTATAAGAAGGAATTATCTTTTTTGTAGAAGTGGTGTTTTATACAGTTTGCAGAATGTGCTGCAAGAAGATATTAAAGTCACAAGAGAAATGAGCAGCACAATGAAAAGAAAGAAGACCAACTGAACATGGTTAAACAATAATATAGAAGGGGTAAACCTTCTAATTATGCCAGTAACTAATAACAGTTTTATAAATGTCTCTCTCAAATATTCAGAGTTTGTGTTGAAGTGTCATCAGGATTCTTCCTAACATCAAATTCATCAAACACAAGCATATTCTTAGTGGCCTATGTGTACTGAAAAGCTTTGCAGAACAACATTGGCTAAGGAATTGGAGCTTTGTTTTTTTTATAAGAATGTATAGCAACAACTCAGTGCACCAAGGTAGTTAACAAAACTCAGGACATAATAAATAGAAGACACCAGCTTGCACAGAAATCCTCCAGCCAGCCATTTCGGTGAGATGAATCCTCTTCCCTTTGCACCCCATAGGTCAGGCTCACAAATCCAGTTGTTGCCTCTGGCACAAGAAACCTACTGCTGCTGTGCCGGTTTCTGCAGAGAAAACCACAGCACAACTCCACCCTGACCGTTCACATCAGCTCTCTGAGATCTCTCACTGCACAAGGGGGACCACCACCACCTACACGGAGACAGTGCCTTTGCAATGTCCCCCTTCTCTCCACTCCCCCATGCCTTGAGTACGCTGCAACGTACCTGGATAAAAGAGGAGCTGTGGTGCTACCAGAAATGATAGCATCATTTGTAAGATGCCTACAGCAAACAACAGATAAGAGAAAGAAAACTCCATCTTACATGAAAATGTAAGCCTAAATCTGAAATAGGGGGTTTATTTTCTGCTCTAACAGGACATCGCATATTTTCAAACCTGATGGTATCTTAGTCCTAAACTAATCTCATTCTGTGGGCAACTACTGCAGTAAGAGAAGATGCTGGGATTAATTCTTTCTTCCCACTTAATGAGAGTCATCAGGAGTTAGATCTTTCTGATTATGGCTTTAGCAAAAAAAAGCTTTACTTGTGTCAGTATTACTCCAGAAATCTAAACTCTAAGACTGTGCCAGAAGCAGCAAGTCTACATGAATGTATAAGACACTCAGTGGGAAATAAAACACTGCATCAAAAAATATTTCAAATGGAAAATAAGTTCTTTCAATTCCTTCTGTTTCAGTACTCAAAAGACACTCTTTGAAGTTATATCCCTCAGTAAACTCAAGTGAACAGATTGCGTGTGTAGGAGAGCTGCCATCAGCAAGGCAACTATATGCAGGATTATAATGCATATCTTGTAAGGCTAACCACTAAAACTTGTGTTTATTAAGAGTGGTTTTAATCTGCAGACATCGACATCAATAAAAGAAATTAAAAACAAGTGACCTTGGAGCTCTGCAGCAGGGATTCACTCTCCAGACTTCTGAGTGAAGATGTCTTTTTCTTTAGTTTGTTGTCAGAAGGATTCTTTTTCCCCCAAAGTATGCTATCTAATGCATCCTTTCCCTTTTGCTTTAGGCCAATTATTATCTCCTAACTTTGCTGTTCAAGCTGCAAATCCCATTTGATAGTTTGGGGCTGGGAGCGAGTTGGAGTTTGATTTTTAACTTCGGTTACTTTCCTTAGTTCACTAAGATAATATAGCGAAACTCTTAGAGCACATAAAAACCAATGCAAGCCCTACAAAGTGTCCCTTCTGCTCTCCAGAATACTGCTCGTTTGTGAAGCTGCTGTTTTAAGAGACTGACTTTGTACCAGGCTTACACATGGCAGGTAGATGTCTCTGGCAAATCATATGTCTCATCTCCACAAAAAAAAAGATATTACCTACTTGATTTTGTCATCAATAAGGACATTGCAAGGACAGTATCCCACAGCATGTGCTCACTACCACTACAGTTGTATGAGTGAGTCTTTATGGGATCCTCCATGTAAAAAATGTCTGCATATTTATTTCTATGAGTGCCACTTATCTCTCTGCCATTTTATATTCTGGTTTGTGAGCAGCTCCTGGGATTACTGCACTCACTACCACCGCACAGGCAAGGAGAGACTGAAGCTGTGCCCATGATGAAGGCACACAATGCGTTTCTAATCAGACAAGCAGGCAGGTCGCTGCATCTACTCTTCACCCCAATTTGGAGCTGCCAGCACCAGGAAGGCTGTGACAGGGCGACTGGGCTGCCCGAGTCCCTTGGCCTCATGACACAGGGCAGAGGCTGCCTCCAAGTCATCGCTGCAGGTCCCCAGGGTGGAGGATGTGGGGGAGCCCTGTCTGTGCAAGGATACTGAAGAAATCAACTTCGCAAAGGACTTTCCAGATGTTGGACGAGGCAGTTGTATTTGCACACTAACTGTTCCTCTTGTTAAAATTTCCAGCCTTCTTAGTGCCTTTTGATTATGTCCAACAGAGAATTTCTCCCAGTTTGTACATTAATTTTCAGGAGAGTTTCCAATACTTAAAGAGGCTGTGTTGAGTATTTATTTATGTCCTGGGTTTTATTTAACTTATTTTCTTAAGTTGTTCATTTGCTATTTCCCCAGTAATGTGGGGAACAGGCTAAGGTATGAATTGCAAAGCATATGGCTAACCAACAGGTGCTTTGCATTAATAGGGACTGTGTCTTTATGAGGTTTGGGTACTCAAAGTTTGCAAAGCTCCTTTAGGAAAGATGTAACAGAAGTGCTGGCCATCAGTACAGCTCCTCCTGCTGCTTATTTCCCCCAGGTAGCAGGTCTGTAAAGGAGAAACAAGTACTGTGGGGAAGAAGGGAGAATTTTCTCTCTAATTAAATTAGAAACCACTGTAAAGGCCAAAGTGTGGTGTTACTATGTCATCTTTTACAGAATTACTAAGGCATTTCAAACCTGGTTTTTATGACATGAAGAGAGAATGTCATATGAATCCATTCCCTGCCAGCATGACTGGGAGCAGTACCAATCTAATCCAGTATTGCTACAACCTTCAGAATGTAATTTTTCATAGTCCCTCATTTGATGAAACAAATTGAAAATTAATTGAAAATTAGAGGCGTGTTCTACTGATCAGGAATGGAAGGGCAAGGCAAGAACACCTTCTGCTTCTACATCTGTTCCCATCAATTCTATCAATAAACAGAAAAAATTGGCTTGAGATTTTCTGAGTTTCAGCACTTGGTTGAAAGATTATTAATTACTTATGCATAGAGCAATTATTTCTACAGTTGATCCAGCTAATAGTAAAAATGCAAGAAAGCAGTGAAAAGTTGGTGTGGCATAGTATTTGTCTTTTAGGATGAGTTGTTTCAGAAATACTAAGGGTTGGAGCAAGGGAAACAACACCATTGCACTACATTATGATTCCTTTACTAATGCCACATGAAACAAAAGGATACAGCTTGATAAGAAATATATTTTAATCTTAATTTTATATCAAGAACATGGTTCAGAACTTGCAGACTTACTCTGAAGAAACAAGAGTCTCTGGACCTAAGTTGCCAAAGCCTTAAGGGTACCAGAGTCCATCACAACACGCACCATTTCCAGCTCCCTCTCCTGCCCTGCAGCTTCCACTGCTTCTTTAATAGCTCAGCACGAGAGCTGGTCAAGGAGCAGCCTTCATTAGACACAGGCTGTTTCTGGTGCAGGCTCTTTCACAAGAGATAAACAGCAGATGCTCTCTGAGCAAAACATCTGGGTAGTTCAGAAATTGCTTTCTTCAAGTAACACATTTTAGCATCTCAAAAATGTAAAATATCAGAATAAATGGAAAGTTCAGAGATGTTTTTACCATCTGCAACACCAGATGCTGTACTTGTCTTCAAGTACAGCACAGTGGTGAATTCTCTCAGATGACTAAACAGATGCAGCGAGGGAGTGAGCATTAGACCTGGTCGTAGGTGGTTTTAGCCTCAGGAAATAAAAGCATTATTCACTACTACAGAATAACTCCCACTGAGTAATAAAATAAAGGCTACATGAGTGGGAAAAAAAACATCAAGTACTTGCAGTAGTTCTGTGTTTTGTGACAGTACTGAGGAAGGGGATATTGTATGCTTTACGCTACACGTTGTATGCTAATTACACTTCACGCTTAGATTGAGAAAAAGGTGTTCTATTTCAGACCTGATTCTATGTGGCAGTTTCAGGCCTCAGTGAAACCTGCTGTGGGGGGAGACCTGTGAGTTGCTCAGTCCTGAGGTTGAGCCAACCAGGGTCTCTGAGAATGATCTAAGAAGGCCGCAGTGCATGATGTCCCCCAGCCCAGTTCCAGCCTCAACCAGCATGGGCCTGGCATGGGTGGCACAGCCATAGTCTGGCCTGGCCTGGCTAGCCCTACCCAAGACCAAGCCTCGCTGCAGCCTCAGACCAAGAGTTGTGAGCTCTTCAGGAACTAGCAGAAGAAACCTGTAGTGGAGAGAGGAGTGGGATGTGAGGAGAAAACTACACATACACCAAGGTCAGGGAAAAAAGCAGGGGGAGGAGATGCGCTGGAGCAGAGATTCCCCTGCAGCCTGTGGTGAGATGGCAGGTTGACCCGCCCAACAGAACTTCATGAAGAAAGACTGACTTCTGGAAACAGCAAAGGATTTCTGCAGTTTAATGAATTTAATAAATTTAAAATTAGAGGAGATGGAAGCTGTCAACTACTTCAGTACCTTCCCAGTGGTAGAGGAGCATATCCTATTGGTGATGTGGAGAGCTAACAAGGAGTCCCAGCCACCTCTCAGTTTCTCTCTAACACTGGAGGATTTAGACCTAAAAATAAGCTTTGACTTCTAGTTTTGAGGAACATATTCCTTAATTATAAAGGCTTAATTGTTCATCTGATTTTCCTGATAGAAAAACCCAGCAGCTTCAAAGTGCATTTACCCTTCTTTTCACTTGGTGAAAATTAAGATGCCAATGATAATACTGTTAAATGTCAGCATTGTCAATTAATTTGATAACACTCTAAGTCCATAATAAATGAGAGGAAACATCTTACGTAGAGCCAAACTATCTACTTTGAATGAGTGACAGCTCACTTTCGTGAGATACTAATAATGTGTGGTTTTGCTGGAAGAGATTTGGACTCATTTCATTTCTTTGTAAATCAAATCAACTTTCAGAAGCTGGGAAGATGCTGGGTTTGATAACTGCAACTGACACTGACTGAAGAACAAATTAAGTTTATCATAAAATAGTGTGACAATGTGATCTTGATTCCATGGCTGTTGAAGACGTACCCTATGATGTGTTCAAGAGAATCATAAATCTCATGAAACCATTACCAACAACAATTGATTATGTTTCTTCAGCAGATTGTTTAATGCATTTTCTAGATGATGAGTTCATATTTATGCTCAAAATTCCAGTGCCAGTTTCTTAAGAAAAGTGAGTCTCTTCTAAATTCTTAGCATATTTGAATATTCAGAGCAAACTGAAGATTGTTTTAAGTTTAAAACTATTTTTTCAAGCAGTTAACTTACACTCTTGAGACTGATACAACCTCTTTGGTAACAAGGCCAGATTTTCTATGCATTTCTATGGCTGGAAGTAAAAGTCCTGCCTGAAATTCTCATCACATCTCCATATGTGTTCAGAAAGCTCTGCTATGATTTCAAGGTCAGTGAAGTACAGGTACAGATGAGAAGTTGTTCACCTGTAATATAGGTTGGCTGAAGATAACATTCAGCAAGATCCCCACTCTTCCTTCTAGAAGCAGAAAACTCTCAACAGAAAGCAAGGAGCAATTTGACTACGGTAAACGTTAATAATTTGAAAGAATGTTTCAGGCCAAAGCCAGATCTTAAGATTTAAGAAACAGAGCTACCCTACTTGTAACAGTGCTGTCTAGGAGTGATAGTAACAAGACAGTTGTAAAAACCGTTTTCTTAATACGGGAGTGTTTAGATTAGTATTCTGACATTAATGATAGCAGACTCAAGATTTTGTTCCCAATACCTAGCTATTTATCAGTTATTTGTGTACTTTCCTGTCCTTTTTTCATTATCACTATTTTCTTTATCTTATACTTCTTACTTTTTTTTTGTCCTAGAGTATAATGCTTTTTAGCCATATAATATTACTGTATTTAATTCAATATAATTATAACCTGCGGCATCTTCAATTTGTCATCCTCTTAGTGGCCTCATCTTGGATGAAAGTGCAGATTCAGAAAAAAGACAGTCTCACTGATCCTAAGGGGAGACACTGAACACCCTGAGCAAGAAGGTATCTCGTATACTGTAGAGAGGTGGCTGGTATAAAAGAGGAAAGGTACCTGCTTCATTAAGAGTATTTGCAAAGGGAACACAAGGTGATGTGAGGGATCTCTGACCACCTCAAGCAGTCGAGAGCTCAAGGAAGCACATCCCAGATCCTCCCACAGAAAAGAAGAAGTCTGTGTTCCTTAGGCAAAGTCCAACCTGTTTTTGAAACAAAAATCTCTTTAAATCTGAAATATTGAAAGCCCTTAATGTGGGCAGGTCTCAGCAGCTCTAATGGCAACTAGAATTTCTAGTGTAATTTCTAGAACTATAACAAATCCAACCTCAATAGATGAATCTTCTACAGCAAAAACTACTGTAGCTTTCTCCACAATAGAGTCAATTTATTTAATTCTCCATGATGTAGGATCAAATGTATTGGAGCACATCAGGTCTACCTAGAAGAGGGAACAAACCTTTGTCTCTGCCATTTTCAAATAAAAGTTTTGCCTTAATTTTACTGCAAAATACAATCTTTCTGTATTAGAACTAGAAACTCTTCCTAACTGGATGAGTAATCAAAGCTGCAAAATGCTTCTGCTTCAGTGGCTAATCAGAGCTGCAGACTGTCTGGTTGCTTAGAGCTAGACATGCTTTCATGTTCAGCTGAATAATTAAAATTAAATGTTATCCTGTGGAAAACAAGATACTCAGGGGCTAATTTCCAACATATTTAAGTATTAGCAGCTTGAAGAGTCTGTCAAGCTAGAAAGTGAGAATTAAAGAGTCCCATAAGTTTCTAGGCTTTGAATTTGGTTTCGTTTCCTCCCATCAGAGGTTTAGCTTTTCAAAGGAATCAAAGTTGAGTGAAAATGTCTCTGAAATAGTGATAATGCTCTGCAGAGATTCTATCTGTTTCAGCCAGGAAAGATTAAAAATAAATTGATATGATCAGGTGCACCTGCTTCAGACACAGTAAACAGTAGAGTAATGGAGGATGTGGTAACTTTTGTCATCACTGCCTGGTACTTGTGAAGTGCTTTTCAATTCTGTGTTTTGCAAGTACTAATTTATCATTGGAATACTCTTGGGTGGCAGGCAGTAAGGTTATGCTATAGACAAGGCTCTAAAAGGGGCTTCCTTTTAGAGTTTGAACATATATGACTCCAAGATGATTTACCTCGGATCCTGCAGCTTTAAGAATAAGAATTTTGGGTGACATAGTCAGATCCAAAAGCCATGCTGTATGCAGTATGCTGAGGTTCAAAAAAATGTGAAGTCAGTGTGCTGGAGCAAGCTAAATAAAGACACTTCCCCTTCAAATTCCCATCCTTGAGAGAAAAGTGTCTCACTGATTAGCATTTCTGAAAAGCAGGAAAAGCTGACTTCAGACCAAGTGTTGACAAAGCTAAATACATGGAGCTTTAGGCACAAGAAGAAATGTGGTTGTTGGATGGATCTTCATTAAACAGAGGGAGTAAAGCACTCGCTCTTTATAGAGAACTGTAGTTGGCTACTTTGCAACAGTTCAACACCTTTAAAAGACAGCTTTTTTTACTCTTTCCTCTCTATTTCATACTTTGTTGATTATCTTAAAGACCTTCTACTGTAAGAAGATCCAGGAAGAACAGGGAAAACTAGATACAATGCCTATATTTTACTAGAAGAGAGGAAGGCGACATTGGAAATTACAGATCTAGCCAGCTAACAAAACAGGAGTCAAAATGTTTTTGTTAAAAATCAATAATGAGAAACAAAAGGAGTTACATTTATATCTGAAATTCAGAAGTGTTTCTGACACTGCCTTCAAGGCTTTTACATGAGGGTGGCAATGAAGCCACAGTGTGTAGTCGAAGGGCAATCAAAAAAGACTTCAGGGTCTTGGGGTGGTTGGTAAGGGAATCTGGAGCACAGGTTATTATTTTTCCCTCTCTCCTTCCAGTTGCAAGCAACAACACTGGAAGAAATAGATGCACCCAGTCAAGACATGGGTCCATGGCTGGTGTCACCTCCACAATTGAGTTTTTCAAGAATGGGATGACCCACATGGCACAAGGCTTGCTGGTGCAGGATGGTACTCACCTTTATCAAAGGGGTAAGAAGGTCTTTGCTTATGAGCCAGTGGGCCTCACTGACAGAGCTTTGAACTAGACGTGAAGGACAAGGGGGATAATATCAGGCTTGCCCATGACAAGCTGTGGGATGACAAGCCAAGGTTAAAGGGACGAGACGGATTGCTAGCCAAAGCCCTCAGTCTGTTGCTCTGAGATGTGGTGGGTACGCTGCAGCACACTTGAAGTATTATGGAGATGAGACACGGGCTCCTGAAATAATAGAAGCCAACATGGAAACACCAATGAAATATTTTAAAGGAATTAAGGGGTGTTTCTCTAAGTAGGAATGTAGTGGCACGTTTGTTAATTCAGGCTGGCTTTAGTCTGTGAATCTCTATACTGTACAGACACCAGTAAAGATTCATGAGATCTGTGAGCTTTTAAACTGTTCCACATTGAATCGATGCACATATTTGGCATGCACTTATTTGATGTAGTTGACATTAAGGTTATTCCCCAAGTCATTTTCATTAATACTATGATCACAAGTATGACAACAATAGCTTAGCTAAAAGTAGGTGTATTTTTGCTTGGCTTGATACCAAAATTTACCAACTGTAACCACTGAGGAGTGCCCTTATATTTCCCCTCAGTTGATAATATTGCTTTCAAAGAAGACAAAACATCATAAAGACAGAAAAAAACCAAACTACTAATAAATCTGACAGAATCAGATTTATTTCTTTGGGCTCAAATTGTCATTGGCAAACAAGTATTTGCACTCTATAGACAGAAAGTAAATATAAATGAAAGTGAATATAAATGAATTTTCAGTTAAGTTTCAGTTACACTGTAAAAGGGGAAAATGACAGGTAATTACCTCAAACATAGATGTTAACTCAGACACTTTAAAAAACAAAGGGAGTTACAAAGAGTTTTAGTTTGGATCAGAAGTTCCCTTAGAGGTAAATCTCCCAACTGACTTCATAGTGGTTTGCACCCTGGAGATTTTGGATCCCCTTTGGATAAAACTAACCTGGAAACTGCTCCAGTAGCAATACTGCCAAGAATGCTAGCCCAGAATAAAATAATAAATAAATGAATATTCATTTGTTGATTAAGTGATACATTTATTCAGGTCCAAATGGGCCTTTTATCCTTCAATACCAAAAGAAACTCACACATTAGCAGAAAGAATCCTAAAAGATCACTCCTGAAGATCTGATTTAGATCTATCTAATCTACACAGAGTTCTACCACTTCAGTTTAGGTCTTAACAGGAAGTGCACCCTACAGAGTCTTTTATCACCTAAGTCACATTCATCTGCTTGGCACATCACATCCAAGTATTCTGCATGCTGGGATGCTCACTGAAATGAGTTGCTGATAGAAGATGCAGAAAGAGAAAAGCACAGCTGGTGTCCTGTTAACAGAGCAGCTGCATCTAGATGAAAGCATCTTTGAAGCACAGTACAACAGGAACTTGTCAAACAGATTATGTCAGTTACATTTGGAACATTGGGAGTTTGGGGTTCAAATCTTATCACACTGCACAAGTAAAATGTTGGGATCATGTTGGATGACACTGCTGCTGGATCAGCCAATAGTTAGTGTAATATAGCATTAACATTAAATTCATTACTGCAAATATACTATGACCTTGTAATGTACTTTATATATGTTTTTCTCACCCTCAGCAGTCATGTACAACAGGAAGTTAAATAATATTAACTCCTGGTACTTCTTTACCTATTGGCCTGTTAATTGAACAATAAATAAATGTTTGCAATTTTGTATTCAAGTCAGCACCTCAGGGGTTCTCCATTTAAATACCACTGCCACATGCTTAAAATATGGTGAGCTCGAGGATATATAAAAAAAGGAAAAGATAAAAAAATATTTGGTAACATCATGGAAAGATCCAACCAGAGACTGGTTCATTTATCCAAGAGATAGGCAAAAGAACAGACAAGCATCAAGTTTGGGCTGGTGAGAAGGTTGTAAGGTGGCCCATAACTAGGAAATGTGAGTGAGAGAAGAAGTGCCTGTTGAAACAAGAAGCCCCTACCAGAATAGGGTAAAGTGACAGGTATTGTTGGACAGTGTTCTCCATTTGTTGTTTCACTTGATTCCTTCTATCATAGCCTCCTATGAACTCTTCTTTTTCTGTCTCTCTTCTATTTTTCCATTCTCTGGAAATCTTCCGTCACTGTGAAAATATTAGACTGCTGCAAGGAACCCTTCCTTTCCAATGCTGGGAAAAAAGTATTTCCAACATGGAAGCAAGCATTATCACCTCTGGTCTTCCAGCACTTTGAGTGATACCTCAGGGGTTTTCACAAGCTCTTGAGAGGAAACACAGGTCCCACTTGTTTTGTGATAAGCCAGAAGCTCCAAGTGTATCAAAATTATTTCACTGTTTAGAAATCAAAGTTTGTTGTTGGCCTTTTCTTTTATACGTATGTGGTTTTCATTGTTTGTTGTTTTTTTTTTTCCCCACTTTCACCTATGTATAAATATTCTGGGAAATTCCCTTTTTTGCAAATTTTAAAAATCATAAATATTGACTAATTTTCTCAAGAAAAATCCCACATTTAGGTAATGAAGTTACCATCTTCCTCTGGCCTACATACAAATTCTCTGGCACACATTTTTCAAATACAGAAATTCCTGGAGGCATACCAAAACTGTACAGCAATTCTTGTGATTGGTGATTGTACATGATCTTCCACACACCCACACACTCTTGCTCAGTGCACTGCAAGAAAGTTCCTGGGCTATCCCTGATATTTCCCACAAAGAGAAATCATGTACCTCACTAAAATACTAAGAAATTACTAAGAATAATTAAAGCAACAACAGTGCATTTACTGAGTACTGCCATTTCTCTGACAGTGGACCACTCTCTATTATATTAAAATTAATATGGTATACAGAATATGCTGAAAATTCAACATATAGCAATAAAACCTATCATTGTCCAAACAGCAATGCTTTTACTGCGCTTCCGTGCACCACAAGACACAGTAAGTGATTAATGAGAATGTGAGAAGGCACATGTCCAAAACTGTAGGCTTTTCCTCAAAGCAGAAGGCAAGGGATCCATGATAGCATTCTCTTGCCAACAGCAATCAAACTGCCACTGTCAGGGGTTTTAAAGAATTCTGAGAGTTTCTGAACTTTAACCCTTCTCAGTGATTCTCCCTCTCTTGCTGTCACTGATGACCTCCACAACACAGCCTGCAGGCTTCATTTAAGCAGATACCAGTCAGCTACCCTAAGCTTCCCAGTTAGCTCTTCATTCTCCTAACACAGCATCCTATTTTCACACTTCATCTAGAGCACTGATAACTGGGTGGACTCTGGATGATTATAGCATAGTTTGTTTCCTTTGTGAATTTCTGCCATTGTGGAAATTGCACTTTCATTGTACAAACAACTTAATTGTAAGCAGTACCATTTTCTAAATTAAGCATTTGTTATGCATGCTTTGCATATTTTTGGGGTAGGGATTTTGGAGATACTCCTATACATTGAAACCATCAATAAACTCCTAAGGACTGACAAACCTTGAATACATAGTGGTGATATTCATTGTTGTTTAAAAGGCATCTGAGAGAAACTCTGATGGTTTCCAGGAGAATGCCAGTTGACACCCTGAAGTTGGGTTCTGCAATCCCAAATCTGCAACACAGTCCTTTCTCACCTTCAATATTTACATTGCAAGACCAAAGAGAACACTCCTCTATGCAACTTCTAAAAGGAGAGTCCATCTTAAGACGTTCCTGAATCTCACTACTCTTCTTGCCTTTATCTATGTTCACATCTTGTAGCATGATGCTCTGCTTCAGTGGGGAAAAAGACATGACACTTGCCCCAATCTGTGTGCTCTCTGGTGAAAGAAAACTACCAGAGATGCTAGAAGGTCCTGATGTGCCTTGGTGTTGGAAAACACTCTGGACCAGCTTGTCCAGACAGAGAGAAAAATAAGAGATTGATAGAAACAGTGTTTTTATGAAATAAAAAATATTTTGCAAAGCTAGAAGGCTTGCTGAGCAAAGAGGTTGGGCTTAGCAACAAGTAACTTGACAATAATTTTGTACTATAAAACCCTTGTCCCGTTCCTGATCAGGTGGGATTCTTACACACCTCCACCATGAGCTACGTTTGATCATTCCCCCCTCAAGCAGGGACACCCCTGAAATGATTACTCCTTGAAGGCTGGGAGAAAGGGGACTACCCACGGTCATCAGACAGGGTAAGTAACATCAATCCCTATTTAATAATTAAGCTAGCTTTAAATTATTACTTTAGTTATTTTTCTACATCTAGTAAATGCAAATTAATAAGTAGTTGCTATAGCACTTACATTGTGTAGTATATATTCTGATTTATGTCCTTTAGCCCAGTCACATTATTATCACTTATAAGAAAATTTTGCTCTGTTTGTACATGCAGTCTAGCCTGCCATCCTTGAACCCGTATGGGACACATCTTCTCTTTATGAATTTGTATCCTGTTGTGACATCAAATGCATACAAACACAAGTACATGCACACTTCTCTGTGCATTTCTGACCCCAGCATGCTGTGGTGGCAATGTGAAGGTAGCACAGCTATCCAAAATATTGGTAGCTCATAAGACAGTAAGATTAGAAGTCTCATGGATTTTGAATTAAATGACTGGGAAAAAAAGTCAACAATTTCAGCTATATTCTGCTAGATATCCCACTTGGCACTGCAAGGAACATTTCCAAAAGCTTAAAAATTTGTAGCAAAGAAATGCTGCATTCTGTGTGCTGCTAGCAAGGTTAAAATCAGATGTTAATTCGGAAGTGGTTTTCATGTATGAATTAGCACAAAATTTTATAAGCCTGATTTCGTGCTGTATCAGCTTGTATAATAAGCCACAAATGGGGATAGAAGCCCTGCAAGATATAGAATTTGTTTCTATATTACACTTACAGATTATTTTACATTTTATATATACATTGCTTACTATGCATACATTTTGCGTAGGTCATTTATATATACACACAGTCAGGGCCTATTTACTGTAAAGACAACTTTGATTCCTCTCGATTTCCCCAGTTCCGTCAAATGTCCTGAAGTGTGACATTTGCACATTATTTCAAAATACTTTTTGTTTTTGCTGTTGAATAAGCACTATATAGTTTGTAAGGAAGTACCCTAATTGCCTGAGCAGTAGGAGGCAAATTTGTTTCCACAGAAATCAGAAATTTCTTCTCACCTAGGGCAGGTGCACATTGACCCAGAATTACTAAGGAGGATATTACCCAGAGAGAACATGCACAGAGGAATTCAACATCTGCCTAAACTTTTAGAAGCTTTTGCATGTCTGAGACTTGAAAACTAATCCTGTATTAAGAAAATTGGAACATATCTTCTTTATAACACTTCAAATTGAAAACAGTAGAAACATTTCAAAACAAATGTGTGATAGCTCTTTGGATTTCCAAACCCAATTGTCATTTCCTTCGCAGAAGGTGGATTTTGCTATCCATCTGCCTTAAAGTTAAATTTGTGCACAACAGTCAGCTATTTGGCATGCGTCCCTATCACTCTGCTCTGGAAGATGTTAGCAGTGCTTGCACTGTGTAGCTGCACCTCTACTGGCATATCTCTGTAAAACTCCCATATGCCACCTAACAGTCCTATATTTTCTGAGATAGGCAGCATCACATCTTAAATCTGGAAGATAAAACCACATATTTTTAAATAACTTTTTGTTCAAAATATATTCTGTTGACTGGATCTATTATTTAGGACAATTGCTTCCCCTGGTAGCTTTCTTTCAAGCTGGTATTTTTGTTACTAAATGTTGTCTGATCTCTCCTCATAGAAATTTCTTACCCTTTCCTTCACAATACACAAGAAAAGCAAAACCAACAGCCAGAAAACAAAAATGACTAAGAGTTGTTTTTCTTCTCTCTCTAATAAGGATGGGAATATCTAATAAAAATGGGAAGCTTGGCTTTAGAGCTGATATCGCTCAACCACTCTCCAACCTTAAATACCTTCAGCTACACTGCTTCTCAGGTGCCCCATGAACATGATATTTAGGTTATGTTGCATGTCAGTCACTTCACCCTCCACTTCAATCCCATCCCTTGATGGTGGGAAAAAGAAACGCGCAGGAGTGATGTGAGGTTAGCATCTGAAGCCAGCATGCAAGTTTTGTTTGTCACAGTGACCAACTTTGTACTGGGGAAATAGTCCTGAAAAATTTCCTGTCATCTCTGGACATGTTAAGACACCTTTGTGATTTGCAATTGGCCTGTGACTCTCATGCATTTCAGACTCAAGACAGACTCACCAGGAAGGGCAGAGATGCATGGGGAAGTGGATCTCCAAGAAAGACCAGGTTTAAGGTACTTCCATGCATCAACCAAGCTCTGTAGGGGAAAGCAGACAATATCCAGAACTGAACTGACAGAAAACAGGTATGAGCAGCAGAAAAGGAAAAAAAAAAACAACAAACACACAACTGGGTCAGGACCTGAAAAGGCAGGGATTTAATTCGTTTCACATCTTGAAAATTAGCTAGATTTTGAGCCATGATAATTTAAGAGTGCAATTTATGATGTCTTCCTGTCAACACTGCTGAACGGGAGCCTGAAAAAACCCACTCTCAGTCACTAAATAAAAGCACACCATCTAAATGAACAAAGAGCACTGGGGTGCTTCAGTGTGCTTTGTCACTTCACTATGTGTAGACAAGCACTAATCAAAGGAGAGGTACCCTTGTTCTCTAGTCCTTATCTCATCTGAAAATCCTCTTGCATTTCTGATGTGCCAGTATATACAAAGTGAGGACAAACTTACATCTGTATGACAGTGCGTCTGCCCATGTAAACATACTCAGTGTTACAGAGCATGTCCGTGTTCCTGCCTGTACGTGTGCCAGCATACAAGCACAGATGGTGAACTTCATGCAGGGAGATTCACCTCCTAGGCTAGACTGGGCCTCAAGATATCACAGAATCGCAGTATGGTAGGGGTTGTAGGGACCTCTGAAGATCATCCAGACCAACCTCTATGCTAAAGCAGCATCACCTAGAGAAGATCACACAGGAACACATCCAGGTGGGTTTTGAATGTTTCTAGAGAAGGAGACTCCACAGCCTCTCTGGGCAGCCTGTTCCAGTGCTCTGGTACTCTCACAGTAACTTTTTCCTTATGTTTAGGTTGAACCTCCTGTGTTTCAGTTTGTGACCACTGTCACTTGTCCTTTTGCTGGACACAACTCAGAAGAGTCTGGCACCATCCTCTTGACATTCACCCTTTAGATATTTATAAACATTAATGAGATCCCCTCTCAGTCTCCTCCTCTCCAGGATGAACAGACCCAGCTCTCTCAGCCTTTCCTCATATGGGAGATGCTCCAGTCCCTGAATCATCTTAGTGACTCTATGCTGGACTTTCTCCAGTCGTTCCTTGCTATTCTTGAACTGGAGAGCCCAACATTGGACACAGTATTCCAGATGTGGCCTCACCAAGGCAGAGTAGAGTAGTAGGATAGCTTCCCTTCACCTACTGGGCACAATCTTTCTAATGCACCCCAGGATGACATTGGCCTTCTTTGTATCTTCAGCAAATTGCTGACGGTACACTCTGTTTCACTGTCCAGGTAATTGATGAATATATTGAACAGGGCTGGACCCAGCACCGACCCCTGAGGAACAGCACTAGACATGGGTCTTCAAGTAGACTCTGCCCCACTGACCCCAAGTCTCTGAGTTCTGCCCTTCAGTCAGTTCCCAATCCATCTCACCATCCAGTCATCCAATCCACACTTCTTAAGTTTGGCTGTGAGGTTGTCATTGCAGACAGTGTCGAAAGCCGTGCTGAAGTCAAGGTAGATCATATCCACTGCCCTCCCCTCCTTCCAGTTATGTCATCATGAAAGGCTATCAGATTGGTCAAACATGACTTCCCTTTGGTGAATCCATGCTGACTACTCCTGATAACCCTCTTTTCCTTGACATGCTTCAAGATGGCACCAAGAATCAGCTGTTCCATCACTTTTCCAGAGATGGAGGTGAGGCTGACTGGTCTGTAGTTACCCAGGTCCTCCTTCTTGCCCTTTTAGAGGACAGAAGTGACATTGGCTTTCCTCCAGTCCTCAGGCACCTCTCCTGTTCTCCAGGACTTTTCAAAGATGATGGAGAGTGGCCTAGCAATGACATCTACCAGCTCCCTCAGTACTCGTGGGTGCATCTCATCAGGGCCCATGGATTTATAGATAGAATCATAGACTCATAGAATGGTTTGGGTTGGAAGGGACCTTAAAGATCATCCAGTCCAACCGCCCTGCTATGGGAAGGGACACCTCTCACCAGACCAGGTTGCTCAAAGCCCTGTCCAACCTGGCCTTGAACACTTCCAGGGAGGGCGCATCCACAACTTCCCGGGACAAGCTGTTCCAGTGTCTCACTGCGCTCAGAGTAAAGAATTTCTTCCTAATATCCAGTCTAAATCTACCCTCTTCCAGTTTAAAACCATTCGCTCTCATTCTATTGCTACCTGCCCTTGTAAAAAGTCTCTCTCCAGCTTTCCTGTAGGACCCCTTCAGGAACTGAAAGGCCGCAATAACGTCCCCCTGGAGCCTTCTCTTCTCCAGGCTGAACAGTCCCAACTGTCTCAGCCAGTCCTTGTAGGGGAGGTGCCCCAGCCCTTTGATCTTCTTCATGGCCCTCCTTTGGACCCACTCCAACAGCTCAATGTCCTTCTTATATTGGGGGTGCCAGTCCAGTTTGCTTAATTGTTCTCTAATCCAATCCTCGTCAACCAAGGCAAAGTCCTCCTTTTTCCTGACTTTCTCTGTAGTCTCAAAGGTCTGGGACTCCTGAGGGCTGGCCTTAGCAGTAAAGACAGAGGCAAAGAAGGCATTCAGTAACTCCACCTCCTCTGTATCCCCTGTCACCAGGGCACCCACTTCATCCAGTAGTGGGCCCACATTTCTTCTAACTTTCCTTTAGCCTCCAATGTGTTTGAAGAAGCCATTCTTGCTCTCCGTGACCTCCCTTGCCAGATTTAATTCTGAGGAGGTCTTAGTTTTCCTTGTTGCCTCCCTACCTCCTCTGCCTGTTGTATTCCTCCCAAGTGGTCAGCCCCTTCTTCCATGTTCTGTAACCACCTGTGTCAAGAAGTTATCATCAATGCACTGCAGGAACCTCTTGGACTGTAAGTGCCTGGCTGTGTGGCCTTCCCAGCAAATGTCAGGGTAATTGAAGTCCCCCATGAGAACCAGGGCTTGTGATTGTGAGGCTACTTCCTGCTGTTGTCAGCTTCCTCATCCTGATCAGATGGCCTGTAATGGACAACCACAACAGTGTCTCCCACGTTAGCCTGCCCCTTAATTCTTACCCATAAGCTCTCAACTCACCCTTCACCTCCCCCTGGGCAGAGCCCAATGTATTCTGCTTGCTTTCTCACTTAAAGAGCAGCTCCACCACAACACCTGGTTGGTCACTCTTCCCTAAAAAGTACATAGCCATCCATGACAGCATTCCAGCCATGTGAGCTATCCCACCATCTCTCTGTAATTACAATCAGATCACAACCCTTCGATTGCACACAGATATCTCATTCCTCCTGTTTATCCCCATGCTGTTTGCATTGGTATACAAGCATTTCAGAGAGGGAGTTGAGCACACAGCTTTCAACCTAGAAGGGTGAAAGGCCTTCTGATTATCATCATGGCATGTAGTTGAGGAATCTTTGTTCTTGCTCTGATTGGCCAAGCTCATTCCTCAGCTGGATGTAATGGCTAGACTATTGCCATTTTGGACCCCACCACCAAGTTTCTCAGTGTAAAGTCCACTTAACCAAGTTGGCCAGCCTGCTAAGTTGGGTAGCCTATCTTATAAAATGTTGAATTCTTAGAATTGATGCTTTACAGGCTGATATTGAAGGCCAGTTATAGCTAATCTGCATCATGTTCTTTTTTCTCCTTCCTCATGCACATTCATGCTGTCTCTGCAATTCAGTCACACTCAGGACTAGACACAGACTGTGCATCTTTGTTTTTAAGGATTTACTTAATGATACATACACCCTTGGAAACAGATTGTTCCACAGATATTAAGACTAAGGAATCTGGCCTTGTTTCCTATAATTTTTTTGAGGGATTTCCTGATACTGCTGTGAAAGAAAAGTAGCTGTGACTGATGCCTTTGCCTCCACTGTGGTATTTCTAGTGATTCTTGCCTCTTCCCAGCAGCTCATTTAAAAAAAATTATAGAAATCTTATTTTGAGGAGTTATTTATGTCTCTTTTGAACAGAGTAGAAATCAGTCATCATATAAAAACAGGCAAAAGTAAACTTTTAATTCAGTAAGAATGTACATTTTTAAATTTAGCTGAGAGCATAATCAAGCTGAGAGCATACTTTACACTTCTTGAAAAATATTTATCTCCCAAAAATTCAATAAGCAACAGTTGCAAATGATACTTGAAAGCCATAACATATCAAAGGATCAAAGATTTCTCTCATGGGGAATGAATGGCTAGTGAGCAACACACTAGGTATAGTCTTTGTGTCACTGAGCATACCACAGAAACATGACAATTTTCTTTTTGGGATAGAAAGATGAAAAAAGGAGAGAGAGAGAATAAACTGGGTTGCTGAGATCCTTCTTTTTTGATGTAGCAAAAGAAAAAAACCTGTCAACTTGAGTCTTTCCAAGAGTCACAGAAAGAGGAGTGATAGCTTTTATTCCTACAGATACAATACTTCAAGGACATAAAAGATCTCCTCTCTTTTGTGCTTCTTCTCAGGTTCAGATTGATGATTTTTTCCCACTCCCCTCAGGTCTTTCTAGTGCCCCACCACAGGTACAAACCTCCCCAGGCACACAAAGCTGTTCGGATGAATACTGAGCTGAAGGTGAGCTCTTAGGAGCTGGTTTGCTGCCAGTAAAGGCACACAAATCCCACAAAAATTATGTCTCAGTTTTGACTGTCTTCAATATTTTGTTATGCTCTGGCAGCAGAAGAGGAAAATTCTCTCTCAGTGGAGAATTATCCCTCTGAATGAATCCACACCTGCCAGTCTCTTTTTGAAAATTGAATGTAAAAGCACTGTTCAACTCATCCCACGGCAGACCTTAGCTGTGAGCTTCCGAGGCTTTCTAGGAGAACTCCACCATCTCTTTTCAGCTACTTAACTGAGGAGCGGTCATAAAGAAACATCTAAACCTAAACCCCAAAAGGAGAGCCAGGTGGGATGGAGGGCCTCCAGCCCCCATTCAGAGCATAAATTTTAGCATGTCTCGAGTTACGGTGGAGTTGGTTATTCTCCATAAGAACAACTGCTTTACTAAGAAATGTTTAATACTGTAAATCAAATGCCTTTTTAAATGCAGTTTACTGAGAAAGAAAACCACTAATTTACTTCTCATGGTATTTGTTAAGCAGCCCTTCCTCTTTCTTTCATATATGACTGTGGTGATGAGCTCCAGAGCTCATCGGTTAATGATGCTGGCCTATAGCCAGTTCCTCAGCTCTTCTTTTGCCTCACACTGGAAAGACTAAAACTGCCTGTAAATTAGTAATTCTGAATCCTCTCCAAGAAGAAGAAATCTTAGCAGCTGCAGAGTGCTATAATCTGGCACAAAACCCCATGCCAGTGTTATGGTTTAAGGGTTAACAACCTGAAAGGGAAGGACACGTGGTGTCTGTAGGACCCTGGAGGGTCAGAGATCAGTACTGTTCCCTCCCCTTTCTGGCCACAGCCTATTAAAAGATGAGGTTTTCGCGGGCTTTTCCTGGCTTTCCTGGGCTGCTTCCTGTCGCATCTCGGGACGGCTGGGCCTAGCTCCACGTGCTCAGCAGCATCCACCACCATCCGCTCCCGGCACCACTGCGGACCCTGGTGACGAGTCACAGCAGTGGCAGCGGCCACGAGGCACTGCTTGGACACTTCCACTCGGGACTACCTGGGGTGGGGATTTCTATATAAATATCCTTTGTCCCTTATTAATTCCCTTTTCCTTTCCTCTGTTGTTTTTTTCATTAAACTTGTTATAGTCTTAACTTCCAACCTTGTGCGAAGCATTTTTTTTTTATTCTCTCTCTATTCCCTTTTCTTAATCCCCCCCTGGGAGGGGTAGGGGCAATAGAGAGAAAATCCTGCTCTCTCTCTCTCTGACCCTTAAACAGAGACAGCCAGGTGTGTCTGAGCCAGCGTATGTCAGGGAAAAGGCGCCTCACCTCTGTTTCTCCAGCTGACTGACTAGCACCTTGGCATTGCTCATCTCAGTCACGGAATCATAGGATCACTTGGTTGGAAAAGGCCTTTAAGATCAAGTTTAATCATAACTTGTCCAGTACTATACTATGTCTCAAAGCACCTCATCTACTTGACTTTTAAATACCTCCACAGATGGCAACTTGACCACTTCCCTGGGCAGCCTGTTCCAATGCCTGATAACCCTTTAAGAGAATAATTTTTTCCTAATATCCAATCTAAACCTCTCCTGACGTAACTTGGAACCATTTCCTCTTGTCCTATCGCTTGTTACATGGGTGAGCAGACCAACCCCCACCTCGCTACAACCTTCTTTCAGGTAGTCGTAGTAGAGGGTGATAAGATCTCCCCTCAGCCTCCCTTTCTCCAAACTAAACAACCCCAGCTCCCTCAGCTGCTCCTCATAAGACTTGTGCTCCAGACCCCTCACCAGCTTCGATGCTCTTCTCTGGACATGCTCCAGTTCCTCAATGTCCTTCTTGTAGTGAGGGGCCCAAAACTGAACACAGTATTCAAGGCGCGAAGTACAGGGGAAGAATCACTTCCCTGTTCCTGCTGGTCATGCTGTTTCTGATACAAGCCAGGATCCCAGTCAACGCCAGAGCATCCTGAAAGCCAGCAAAGTTTAGCATTCTTCCTTGGGATCATCTTGTAATACTATGGCAATAGTATCTAAGCCCAATGCAATTTAGCATAAGAGATGGTTCCTTTTCTCCCTTATCTACCTATGCCACCAAAGAAAACTTGTCACGGTTCCACATACCTGTGTTTAAAATCTAAAAGCAAGAGAGGAAAAGAGCAAACTCAGCCAAGACAGACATTGATTCCTTATTTGTCATCAAACACCATAAATAAGTGGCTTTGCATAAACAGGAACCCATAAATCCTCTAGTTGAAACAGCCAATTGGCAAAACTAGAGTGTAGTGTAAAGCTGTACTTCATCCTACAGATTAATCCTCAGTACATGGTAGCTAAGTCATTTCTGTTTGTAAACAGAGCAGAGCACACAGAGTACTTTACAGAGACATGGATCCCAGAGAGCTGATGATCCGAAGGCCTGAACTTGCCAGTATTTACTTTCTGGCATGCAAGTGAAAACCAGGAAAAAGCCCTAGCAGCAAAAAGATGTGAGATCCATATGGAGAGGATGAATTGAACCAAGTAGTTGATGATTTATGTCATATCTTTAACAGAAACAGTGTTTTACCCATATTGGATCTTGACCTATGTTTTCATTCTTCTAACCTGAAGATTTCTAATGGTTTTTTACAGTTTGTTGTGGAGATCACCGAGATATTAAGTTCCTGGGCTTCAAGGTCAACAAAGAAGTTAAAATTAAGCTGGCTAGTAATGCCATGGGCAGAAAAAGAAAGGTTGAGGTCTTAGCAGCAACAAAGAACATATTTCAGCATCCTTACTCCCATTTAAATTTTTATTGGCTGACCAAAGCTCCTTGAATTTTGGGGACATTATGTCTTAATTCCATCTTCCCCCCCACCCCATCTCGACTTGCTACAGTTCCTGTTTGATGATTTACAAGAAGTGGCTGCATTTGAGGTGGAGCCAGACACATCCCTCTCTCTTGATTAGAGTAAAATTCAGGACTCTCTATAGAACTAGGCTGTGACACTCAGCCTAATGAGTAACTGCTCAGCTGGCCATGTCCATCATAAGCAGCTGGAATGAGGAAGAGAAAGAGGAATTGTAAAAAACTTGTGAACATAAGTAATTGACAATCCCATCAGTAATGGATTGGAGCAATGGATTCACACTAGAACCCACTCCTCAAATGGATGTCTCCTGCTTTTTCTGGTCTGTAGGGTACTGGAAGTACTAGACAGTACCTCAACCAACAGGATTGGCCTTACTAAACATGAACTTGTTCTTGAAACTGAGACTGGTCTTGAGCACTAGAGTTGTAGGGACATTCAGGGAGATTCTCTGCAATAAGACCAAAAGGAGGCGTTTCACAATTACCTGAAGCAGTAGACACATAGGAGCTTGACGTACATGAATGTATTGCCTTTATCCTCTAAACTAAGCTATTGTTTCCCAGTCTGGAGTGGAGGGGGGAGAGAAATAATAGATTTTAGTGTATACAATCAGTGTGTATCCAATAACAACAGCAAGCAGAACCAGCAGCCTGCTACTAATCCATGAGCTAATCTACATTTCAAACTAGATGGACATCTCCACGATCTCACCTAGGCAGCAGACCTTCTAAGTCTGAAATGCATGGTCACAGTTCTGGCTTGCAATTGGGGATTTTCTGGAGATCAGGACATTTGCATTTATAGTAAAACCAGGACAATAAAAATCAAATTCTATAAAGCTGGTACAATAAAAATGAGTAAGCTTGAAAAAAGCCTCCACAATTTCTGCATCAGAGAATGTTGTTTCTGCAACAATACAGAAGGACATGAGAGGAAAACAAATAGGTGACTATAATGAGAGTTATGGAGAACGGAAAGAAAAAGGAAAGAGGCCTGAAAGAGAAGATAACTCTAAATTATGCTTTAACAGAGAGTTCTTATGATAAGAGCCCAATTTGCTGTGACTGCAGCAACACACACACAGGTGCAGGTGCTTACCTGCACCTTTCTTTCATTCACTAAGAAGTCAGAATTCATCCCTATGTCAAAGCTTTGCTCATTCCTGCCACTGCAAAGAATAGCAGCCCAAATGGATCAACAAACCCTCAGCATTTTGCTCCCTTCCCATGCATTTTGGGAGCACAGTCACATCAGTAGCTCTGTTGGAGATGTTCACTGGGAGTGAGATTCTGGCCACAGTTCTTATCTTCCTCCTAGAAGATAAAAATAAGAGTTATAGAAAACAATCTAACAAACCAGTGGGAAAATGCTTACCAATGTAATGTTCTGTGCCAGGTTTGAATGCAAACACAGAGCAAACTTTGAAGCAGTAACAAAAGCTGAAGAACCATTTCAGAGCTTCACAGAAAACAGGAAAAAGAGGTGAAAAATATGTTGAGGAACATGTAGATAAAACGTGCATTTCTTTCTTAAAATCATCCTGCACGTATATTTTATAACTTACAGCTGATTTAACTTAAAGCTATATAAACTCCAAGCAATTACAAATACAATCTTCTTGTCAGCACGGTGTTGTGTTGAAACAGTTTTCTCCGCAGAGGGGTCAAAGAACTGCATTGCCATGGTTTCACAGCAGCCAGGTTATTCCTTTCTTAGAAAAGAAACCCAGGGATGCTCAGACAGGACATTGCCACTTGCTTTGCTTGGGTTTACTTCATTGATGAGGGATGTTGATGGAGACAAGAGGTTTTGCTTTCAGAGGTACAACAGGAGCTGCTGGGCAGGAGCTGGCTCTGCAGTTGCTCCCAACCTGGGTAACAGCCCTGAGAGCCCTGGGGCTGCCTTTCTGCCCCAGCCCTGCAGGGCAGCGCGGGGCCAGGACAGACCTCGGCAGCACCAGGCCACATATTTGGCTAGATCGACATCAGTTCTCCCATGCTATCTGTGAAAAATAATGTCACTGATATCTCATCCACAGGCTTACTAAAGTGGCTTGTTCAGGTTACTACAGACACTAAATGTGGCTGGTTGCCAGTTAATTTTATTTTACTAAAATCTGATTACATTTCCTTGTAAGTTTAGTGATACTTGTTATGGTTTAAGCCTGAAAAGGAAGGACAGGTGGTGTCTGTAGGACCCTGGAGGGTCAGAGATCAGTACTGTTCCCTCCCCTTTCCGGCCACAGTCTATAAAAAACAGAGGTTTTCGCGGGCTTTTCCTGGCTTTCCTGGGCTGCTTCCTGTCGCATCTCGGGACGGCTGGGCCTAACTTCACGTGCTCGGCAGCATCCACCGCCATCTGCTCCCCGGCACCACTGCGGTCCCTGGTGACGAGTCACAGCAGTCGCAGCGGCCACGAGGCACTGCTTGGACATTTCCACTCTTATTGTTATTGTTATTGTTATTGTTATTGTTATTGTTATTGTTATTGTTATTGTTATTGTTATTGTTATTGTTATTGTTATTGTTATTGTTATTGTTATTGTTATTGTTATTGTTATTGTTATTGTTATTGTTATTGTTATTGTTATTGTTATTGTTATTGTTATTGTTATTGTTATTGTTATTCTCTCTCTATTCTCTTCTCTTCATCCTCCCCCTGGGAGGGGTAGGGGCAATAGAGAGAAAATCCTGCTCGCTCTCTCTCTGACCCTTAAATGGAGACAATACTACTCTCAGAAGAATTTGATGCAATTTTTAATATTCTTCCAGAGTAAATCTAAATAAGCGATGTGATGCACTATTACTGTCCACAACATGTTTCTTTTCTTTCTAGGAAAGCATATTGAGAAGTCCATCCGATGTGGGCTAGGGCACACAGGCCTTGCAAAGTCTGAGTTGAAGTGAAAACAGCACAGTACGGCACAGCTTTGCTGGGTCATTTACGTTCTGTTATAGCTCCCAGCCCAATGCTGTAGCAAACGATTTCAACATTTCCCCTCAGGGACAACATTAGGCCCAGCAGTGAGTCAACCACATCCCTCACAAGATGTCTGGGGAGGTGAACTGGTCATGAGATTCCAGGGAATGCAGACACCAGAGTGCATCAGGCAGAAGGAAGAATCAAGTTTTCAAGCTATTTTTTTCTGGCTCAAAGAGGAAACAAAAGTGTTGCTAGAAGAATGCCCAAATCCCATCTCAATGATCTTTTGACATGCCCCTGTTGCTGTGGGTAGGTGTCCTGAAGAGACAGCTCCAAACATCTTTGCTTTGAACTTACCTTTGTGCATTGCTTCCCGTGCATTTCTTTTCTAATAGTTTATTTCTGCTAATGAAATGACACAGAGGAAAGGGAGGAATCTTGTATAAAAACCTTTATTTCTTTTATAAAAGGAGAAAGTATGTATTTTGAAGTCCATGAGTAAGAGAGATGGCTTTAAAATAATTTTTTAATGACTCTGCTTCACTAATTAAATAAGTTATTATCAGTATTAACAGGATATTTTTAAAATCTAAGAAAAAAAGCCTGTCAACATCAGGAAACATGCTTTCTAACTAGCTACATGGCAGCAAAAGTAAACAAACTCCTTTTAACCTTATTTTTATTTCAGTCTTACTAGAAGACCAGACTTTTTTTTTTTATTAAGTCCCTTCTAAGTGTTTCTTCTCTGAATTTTTAAGCTGGATGCTGGCTTTGTTTTTTGTCTTTTACATGTTTGTTTATTGATTCAGCTTACTTCTGGAAGCACCAGCATGTGAACATCTGAACCCCAGCAGGCTGATATGTTTCAATGCTTAGTTATTAATTTTCCTAAGCAGTACAGCCACTTACTGTAACTCACTGCCATATGGCTCGCTTCTCCCATCTTCTGTGCACATTTTCATACATATAAACACATATGATACTCAATTTATTTAAAATATGCCCTCAGCTTTCTCTTAATGTTTTTCCCAGTTGACAGCAATCATATATCCTGTTTCCTCTCAAGTGTTTGAATAAGAAAAATTAAAACCAGCTTAAAAAGCAACACACCTTCCTTGACCCAGCTTTTAAAAAGTTTATCTGAATTTTAGCTCTGTGCTGTCATCACAGGAACTTTGACTCATGCCACAGCTAAAGGCACAAAACTTTCCTTCATTAAAATAGAGAAGGAAGAGAGAGCTGGCCCAGAACGGACGTGAAGGCAGCACGGTTTAGCCATGGTTCAGGAGCACACACTGTCCCCCAGGAGCCCTTAGGACCAGACCTGCTCATTACCTGTCATGCTACCTTCGGCTCATCTTCTAACAACCCCTCAGTCCCATCCTTGACATAATTTAGTCAGCCCCTTCTGCCCCTGGAAGCGTGTATAGAGTTTACCTGAATACGTAGATGGGGAAATGCTCCATCAGGCAAGGCAATGGTCCCCTCTGCGCTGTGCAAGCCTGGGGTCACACACCCACTTCCTGGAGCCCAGGAGGGCTGTTTTAACACAAACCACAGAAGGCAGAGGACTGCAGCAAGCAGTGGTTTTAACCCAGCATGTGGCAGTTTCCTCTGCCTGGATGTCAGACACCAAAAGCTGAACGTGGCAAGAAGGGAAACTGGAGCTGTGCCATTTGGTACCTGTGCCACAGCTAATTACAAAGCCAGCAGCAGCCCGAAGCTGAGGGGCCTGGGGCTGCAGATAGTAGAGCACTGCTGCCTGTTGGCTCCTAACAAAGCACCAGGATTTGGGTATGCAAAAACAGATGCTCAAGGTGCAGAAGAGACAGATTGAGCTTTGGCCTGGCAACTTTATGATATATTTTATATTTCAAACCCAACCATGCACATAACGTGCATTCCAGAGGGAAGCCCTGTGCACACCGGCACGGCTGGTACAAACACATCAATGCTTTAACTCTGCACAGTCAGAGCCTCTGCAAAGCTGTAAGGCAGCACAGGCTGGGCTCTGCGAGTTGCTTCTACCTAGGCTATAATCTTACTTAGACAAGGGCTACTAAGCTCCAGAAACACCCAGAGGTGTTAGGATTTAAGCAGCTGTGCTGCCTTTGCACTGGCAGGTTGCTTTTAACAGGATGCTTTTGAAGCACCACGAGGTACTCACCAGTCCTCTCTGCTCTTGTTGACTTTGACCACTGCCAGTACTGCGGAGGCAAAGCTCTGCTTTCTTAGTCAGTGGCACTCAAGAGCTGCAAAGTAAACTAGTTTTTATAGGTTTCAAGAAATATGGTTCACATAATAGACTAAGTAACTGAAACTTAAATACTAATGAGAAGTGCTAATTATCTCCAGTTCTGAATTAACATCCTCGTATGTTTACCTACAGGTCTGTAATTCGACTAGAAAATGTGAGTTGTAGGAATTAATCAATTATAAACATTAAGCAACTCAAAGTCAAAAACACAATTTCTCATGGTTTAAATCACATTTGATATAGCAATGTATCCCCAAGAGCCTACTTTGTGGTCTTTCCTTGCAAAGTAGACACAGCAGTCAGTTAGCAAGTTACCTTATTTCTGCTACCATAGAAAACAAATTTATGATGTCAGATAACTGAGAAAGAGGACTAAAATCTGCACAGAGATATCAGATGTGTTCACACAGTGAAATGTTGTGCTAGCTCGCCCACAGCTCCCTTTATTTGGGCACCCCAGAGCTTCCAGCAAGTTGAATTACAGGGAGCTCAGAGACTGCAGCCATGTAATCAGACAGGGTGAACCTATTAAAAATGAGCTGACTTTGCTTCTTCCCCACTTCCTGACAGAACAGCAAAGCGGTTCAAGCAACTCACACACTGATTTTTTTCTGAAGCATAGATACATTGACGTCCCCACAGCATTAAGGCACACCAGGTTCAAACCTTGAGGATATTGCATCTGGTTCTTAAAGCACAAGACAAGGATTTCTAAGAACAGAGAGAAAATGGTTATTGATGTACTTCCTAGGAGAAACAGCAAAACAATAAAGCAGTCTGAGTTTTAGGGTTTTAGTTTCACGTGAAAAGGCAGATTATATCAGATGTCACATTGAATCCAAAGAGGTTCAAAATGGCACTGCTAACAGCAGCTAGTACTTCTTTATTTAAACATCTTGTTAGCTATTATACTTATGAATTTTTCAGAGCAGCGAGCACCTGTAGTTATATCAGGAAAGAAAGAGCACAAAAGGAGTCACAGCTATCACGCTGGCATCCAGCCAGTTTTGCCAATGACTTGACTTTGCCAAATGCACATAAATGGGAACAGAGAAATCTTGATCACACCTGTGTTCTTCCTGACAGAGGTTTTAAATGGTAACCTGTCTATATTTTATCTTGCCTAAGCAAGCTTGTTTTGCACAGGCTCCCAAGTTTTTACACGTTTTAGAATCTGACACTGCAACTCAAGAAAATGTCTTCACAGCATCAGTTCTTATTTCTGTTTAGATGGCCATCAGCTCTTGATCAAATTAAAAGCCAGTGTTCCTGGTCTCTTTATGACTAGATGTATCCATCTTGTACCTCATGCCCATATTTTAGATGCCCCATGTGCAAGTCTAATCCAGTTACTCAGGAAATTCCAATAAATTGTTCAACCTTGAATTACCATAAGGTACTCTGTATTTATTAGAGGGGGCACATGGAACAGAAAGAATGAACAGCTTCAAAGGGAAAAATCACTAAAGGCCAGTCAGCAGCAATTTCAGTGATAAAGTGACTGAATTAGTATCCAGTGGATCTTATTTCTTTTCCCACTAAACCCTACTTGTTTTGATAAAAATAAATGCTTATTACTCCCGCATAATTTCTTCCAACTTGAGGCATCAGCTCGATACTTGGTCTCTGAGCTGTTTAAGTTTGGGTATAATGAAATACTGAGATATCACACACTTAATCCTCAGCAGAGGAAAAGCTCCACAGGATTCATAACTGGTATTTTCACATAAAGCTGTTATCACGACACCACAGCACATTATGCCAGACTTACAGGTGTTTTCATTTTGATGTAGGACAATGTGCACAGGAAAACCTAAACAGTAAAAAAGATAAACCAAAACCGTAATACAGATTCCAGGGAGCCACTGAATTAATAACCAGTATTCCTTCACGTTCAGGAATTTATTCCAAAGTTTAAATCCATGTTTTTGCATACAGTAAAATATTCACACTTCAGGTCAGACTGCTGGCTTCACAACAGATTGCTCATGAACAGGTTAACAAGGAATCAATGCTTTGCTGTCTGTAATGTTAAAAGAATTCTCTCCAGAATCCACCCCATCTTCCCCAAGACTTTAAGGCAGTAAAGATACGTACATGTATGTGCATATATAGGTGTAGATGAAAATACAAATATATATATGCACACAACAGTTGCACATTCAAATGTAACTAATATGTAAAGAAAAGCTAGTGGATAATGTATATTCTTCGTAGCATAATAAAACTGACACTCTAAAATGATTAATTTTAAAAAGTTGAGTTTCTTGTGTTTTTCTTGACAATTCCTTGCAAGTGTCAATTTAATTAGATTGCAAAACCACATTGGAATGGTTTATAAAGGATATTTTGTCTACAGCATTAAATCAGGAAAGATTACAGTAAGTGTTTTCCAGGTCTACATGTGAACGTGTTAATTATCTCTATAATCATATTTTAATCGATACCCAGCTACCACATCAGAGTAAACACATTTATTGAAAGAAAGGAATTTTTCAGAAGCAGCTTAAACATTTTTAAAAGAAAACAATTACTCCAGCAAATACTTCTCCAAGCAAAACAGGAGTAAACCTTGAGTTTGAAATTATTGCAATAGTCTTGACCAAAAGGCGTGGTTGATACTTGGTTCTTCTACCTCAAAGACTGCAGCTAAGATGTCTTTTGACTCTGTTGATCTTTATCCATAGCACAAATGCAAATACATTGCAGGAGGAAACAAATCTCACCAGATTTCCAGAAAGCTGTTACTAATGGCACATAGGACCGGTGGCACAAAATTTTAAACCAAACTAAAAATTGTTATTACACGCTAACTTGTGATTGACTGCAGGCTTCAAGTTCATCTAATCTGCATAATGAGAACAGAAAAATATAAATTGACAGAAGCCAAGGAAATTCAAAAGTTATAGTGGTAATAATGTCTATTATTGAGATAAAGTACAGCAAACTGAAATAAAATATAAGCTTATCTGTTATCAAACTTATCTGTTACTCTCATAGGTCTGCTGTTTCATTGCTGAAGAGCAGCTTTTTGACACAGGGCATAAGTACAGACCAAATCCTTCCTCTTCTCCTTCACTCTTATGCAAAAAAGCACCTTTGTGTTGAGGTGGGGGAGAGGAAGGATGTGCACATCTCTCCCTTTTACATCTAGAGGTTGATCCAGATCATTTGGGTCTTGCACACAACAAAGACGGTGAGAGGATGCAGTGTGCATATTAACAACAGAATACACCTGAATACTTCCTAACCCACTCCAGTAACTACCTCTGTAAACCTTTGTATGCTGGCAGATGTGGGCGATGAAAAAGACTGTACAGGGGTCTTCACAGAAATGAAGGAGTGCAATTGTGCATGTCTTGGCAACACAAGTGACCTTGCAGCACAGACACCCATCAGAACTTTGCCCTAACAGAACACTCCTTAACAGATTAACAAGTCTTATTTCAAGAAATTTCTTATTTCTATTTTTCGATTTTGTTTCAGTAGCTCAGGAAGGATGCACATTTAAAATTAACAGAAATCCTTTAAAATAATAAAAACCCCTTTATTAATAAATTTAACATTTTTAAAATTTATTTAAACTTGCAGAAGAGCGCATGATACAATCCAAATATGCAGCCAAGGAAAACACTAAAAAAGAATATTAGAAATAAAAAATGCAAGTCGGTAATAGTCAAATATTTTCTCAGAAATTCTGTAAACAGATTGTGACTGGGACCTCTCAGGAAGTACTCTGTCTTAAAATGTAGTATTTCAAGAAATAAAATCCTAGAAAAACTGAAGTATGGTTCTCAGAAGACCATCTCTTAAGCATCTACATTCTATACTTTGTATAAGGCTACATTAATATACTAAACAAATAAGCATTAAGTGAACACAGAAATGGAAATGATGATAGGAAGTGCCTCCCTGTGGCTTGCAACCATTTAATTATAGTAGCTTGCTGTTCAACAGCATGCAAAATTCCTCAAGGCAAAAAATCTCTTACTACAATGTCCTCAACTCTCATAGAAAGCGAAATAAAAAAGAGGTTGACATTTCCATTCTGAGGACACCATGACTGCAAATACGAGAGCAACGTGGAAAAAGGGATGAACCTCTTCCCCATGTTCAGTTCACAGGACCAAACAAGAGCTTCCTTGAAACAGAGATTTTGGCAGAATGTGAGTTTTAGTCATTACATATTATAATACAGCCTCTGACGAGGAACCCATTTTACAGAGATTCCTCTGTTGCAGGAGAGAGCAGAAGTGTTTTCAGATATCTCACCCACAGCACGGAGAGTTTGAGGAACAGCAGCTGAAATCCTCATCTATACTGAAGCTTCCTGCAATAGGTCTGAGGTGACAAAAGCACATTGTCCATGAATCCTTCACTTCCTTCTCACACCAACATTCTCCAAACATCACAACCTGTTCTTAACTCTGTGCTGTCAATGATTGAACCTCAGGTTAATAAGTAATATTCATATAAATCTCAAAGCACTTACTTTATGCTGTAATCAACTCCATAAAATCTTTTCTAAAGGACATCTCCACAAATTCTACCACCTTGTTTGACATTATTGCCCAACAATGAAAATTTAGATGCAAAACAGTCATGAAGCAGTAATACATTCACTGAGCCTTTTTAAAAAAAGCATCTTCAAGACAGTTTAAAAAAAAAACAAATGTGAAGGGAAGGTTTGCAAATCATATCTGTTTTAACTTACTAGGTAAGAGTAAGGAAAAACTTGGATATACAATATAATACTGCAGTAAGGAGGCAGAAAAGCAGGTTCCTTGAAAAGCTACTGAATTTGGAGGGTTTTTTGCAAGCCACAACTGCTTGTTTCTCTCTTAAATTCTCGCTACATTATTTCACCATTTCACTGATACAAGTCTGGAGAATTTACAGGAGAGTCAAAACAATCACAAAGAAACTGTTAGTCCATAATAAAGGAGCACTTATTTTCCTCTCAATAGATTCTTACAGAGGTCTGGAATAGTAATGGCAGACATGTAAAATATCTCCTGTTGTATTTGTGTTCCAGTAATTTGTATTTGTATCAGCACTTTGGTACCACAGATCACAGCAGCTTTCCTGTCAGTACACAATATACTGACCAGGCATTCCTTGCTATGGAGTTGTAAGCAAACTACGTAAGCTATCAGAACTGACCCTTTTTTGCTTTAACTGTGTTGACAAGGTCAATTTAAAATAAGAAACAAAAATCTTCAGATAACTTTTAAACAAAATTAACCACGCCCGTTTGTTAAACAAAAGCATCCCCATGGTCTGTGTACTTTTACATTGCATACACCACACTTGGGCTTGTGCAGCCTTCCAGTACTTAGAAGGGGCCTACAGGAAAGAAGGGGAGGGACTCTATTAGGGAGTATAGTGATATGATGAGGGGTAACTGTTTTAAACTGGAAGAGGTTAGATTTAGACAAGATAATAGGAAGAAGTTATTTACTGTGAGGGCAGTGAGACACTGCAATGGGTTGCCCCAGGAAGCTGTGGATGCCCCCTCCCTGGAAGTGTTCAAGGCCAGGTTGGACAGGGCTTTGAGTAACTTGGTCTGGTGGGAGGTGTCCCTGCCCATGGCAGGGCAGTTGGACTGGATGATCTTTAAGGTCCCTTCCAACCCAAACCACTCTGTGATGATTCTGTGATCATAGACAGGAGGGTTAATAAGTAACACAGTATTTACAGTGGTATCTGAGGCAGAAGCAGTGCTTCTGAGTCTCTCATCTCAGGTTACAATCCAGGAGCTTTTTTTCTGTTAGCCATTTTCTATTTGTAAATTAGTCACTTGAGATGAAGTACAATGTTAAGTGAAAATGACACAACTGAGAGTATAACTAGACCTTGACTAATATCATTTAATGTGTTATCACCAGCTATATGCACCCTTACTTTGCTTCAAGAAAGAGCTACTAAAAGCTATTCTACTGTCTTTTAAAATGTGAACAGATACCACTGCAAGCATGAGTAAGGCCCAAATCAGTAATCTAAAAACTGCATATCCAAAGAAATTATTCCACTTGAATTAATTACCTGTATAAGAAACATAATAATCCATTCATTCCATTCACATTTCACTCAAACTACTGAATGTTGAGATATTAAATAATTTTTTGGCTAACAGTATTTGAAATAGGGATTATTTTTCCTCTATGACACACACTACTTCGCACACTATGTGCTTCTAACTCCAGGCTTTATTTTCTTTATCTGACTACTGCTTTCATAGGTAAACAGTGGCATTTAAAAAACAAAAGTGAATTCTCAGAAGTATGGCAAACACAGCCATTTGGAAAAAACAATGCATAAATCTATTCACTTAAGCAATAGCAGCCTCTGGCAATTGCTTTGAGAAAGCTGTTAGCATAGAAGACATTTTTCCATAGCTCTGAAAAAGCTTACTTCAGCGACAGTGAAGTTGAAAACCTTTCTCACTATCTTAGACAAATTTTAATGAAAAATTTTGATTCCCTTGTGAAATATTTCCTTTTTAAACTTCAGCAAATTGTACTGAACTTCTCAGTCTATTTACCTGGCCAGTTCTTTAACAAATGGTTAACACAAACTACAGCAGGATATACTGAATAATTAATTTCCAGACTTCACCTTTATTACAAACAAGGTTTTTGCTGTGAGTACAAATAATCTCTCACTCGTAGCTTGAAAGCCTAAGATAGGATCATTGGCTTCCAGGGTTGCTACTAGCTGCTTAGCAACCTGTCCCACTTGTCTTCCCTCCTTCCGGTTGTAGAGAACCGTGGACAGAGGAGTCGGCTGGCGATAGATGAAAACTCGTCGCAAGCACTCACAAAGAGCAGCGTAGGAGTAATCTGGAGCACAAGCCATGAACTTCTTGTCTTGTTTTGATGCTTGGACATAACCTGCATAGCCCAAAAAGACACAGAAGAGAGAAGTAATGTACTGGTTTCAACAGCACTTGAACTGGCTAAGACAAAATCAAGCTTAGCTTAAAAACTAATACACGATTATGAACAAAAGGAGAACAAAGAAGATATATGTTGTTATTAAATAAACCAATAGTTTTTGAAGGTATATATTAACCAATTTAATACCAATATACAATTCTTCTGTGCATCTTTCTACCTGGTGTTTCTGATGAACAAGTATGTAGAGCTTGTTATCATAGGGTAGAGGTCAATGCACTTGTACTGGGTCTGGCTGGGATGTGGTTAATTTTCTTCACAGCAGACCATAGGGTGTTGCGTTCTGAATTTATGACTAGAACAGTGTTGACAGCACATGAATTTTTCTGGCTGTTGCTGAGCAGTGCTTGCACACTGTCATGGCTTTCTTCTTTTCCAACTTCCCAACCCACTCTCACCCCCACGCCAGCCAGCACAGTGGCGTTTCACAAAAAGTTGGGAGGGGACACAACCAGGACAGCGGACCCAAACTGACCAAAGAGATGTTCTGTGCCATATAACATCACGCTGAGAAATAAAACCAGAGTGGAGACTGGCTGGTGTGTTTGTGGGAGGTTGTGAGTGATTGCCTTTGCATCACTTCTTTTTTGCATTCCCCCCCCGCCCGTTCTTTCTTCTTCCTCTTTCCTCCTTTTATTAAATTATCCTTATCTCAATCCATGAGCTTTCTTGCTTTTGCTCTTTCTATTCTCTCCCTTGTCCCACTGGGAGAATTTGAATAGGAAGAGAACAAGCAGCTGTGTGGTCACTTTCATGCCTTAAGGGTGGTTTATTTGTTGTTCTTTTTTTTAAAAGTGTTGGCCCCAAAACTTCTTAATTTACAAATGCTTGCTACTGTCCTCAAAACACGACATTTTTCACAACAAAACAATTAGTAAATACATTGCTAAGCTTTCAATTGACATAACTGCTCTACTGGGAGATATTAGGACAGCCGGAAAAACTTTCAAAGGGTAAGTTAATTTATTTATAAGATATTTATTATATATAATTTATGAATATATTTAAACACTGGCACTAACAATAAAAGCAAGATTTATGTATAGGCTTGCAGGTAAAAGATGCCTTTGAGCCAGGGAAATGGCATTTAAATAGGATTTCCCAGAAAGAAAATCGTAGGCTATTTATTTAAAGAAAAAAGTCTAAAAAATGTCATTGTCCGCCATCTTTCTGGCTTACAGCTACAACCCTGTTAGAAGCAGGGGGCTTATATAGGAAAACATACCCAGACTGCTGAGTAGTCAGTGGAAGATAAAGGCTTCTTCAGGAAACTGTGGTAAGAATAGGCACGATCACAGACTGCTCCTTCAACCAGCAGCGAATCATTAGAGAGTAGCACTCAAAGGCCTATTCAAGACCAATTGCTTTTTTATGACAGAACGTTGTTACAACAGATACAGGAACAAAAAATTTGGTCACTTCAGTTTCCCTTTCGTTCCTTCCTAAGTTTCAGTTCAAGATTTGAACTGAAAAAAAAAAATCTTAATTTTTCAATCATAATGCTTGCATAGCTTGTTAAAAACTAATTCCAAACTTCAAGCAGAGAAAGAAGGCAATAGTGCTACTACCATTGCTTTGGTCAATATAATGAACACTGTAGGTTTTGGAAAATTTGCCTTTTAATCCAGAAAATACTGATTTTTCACTACTAGTTCTTGCAATGTACTTCTGAATTTTCTAAACAAGCCAATGACTTCTGAATTTTCTAAACAAGCCAATGCCAATCACCTGGGGCATATTAATGGTGAATGAGATTAGTTCAGAAGTGTAAACTTCACTATAACACTGTAAAATGAGAGTACAATAAGGAGAAAAAGCAGGGGAACAATGCTGGTTTTTATCAGTTAGGTACAAAAAGCTCAAAGATATCATAATTTCCTTTCTGTTATTTTAAAAACAACAGAAACACATTCTTAAAACAGTACTACAAAGTCAGCATAGAAAAGTTGAAATTAATAGTAATTTGAAAAAAAATCTTAATCTTTATCATCCTCTTTTTCCCCAGCATAATGAAATTTGAAAAGACTAAACAAAGAACAAACTGTGAAATTGGTATCTTTTGTTAGAGGACTTTGTTAAGGTGCTTACAGCTTAATTTGATCTTAAGTTAAAATAACAGGCTATTAAAAAATAATTCAGATCACAAAACTAAAGAAATTGTAAAAACTCAGAACAAAACCAATTATGTGTTATTGTAACCCATCAGAGCTCCATAAAACAGCTAATATCTTCCCTTTCATTTTGGGCCCCACCTAACAGGGAGTGGTGTGGTCAAACAACTGTATTTGGGAGCAGAAGGCAAGGAATAAATTGTCACAGTGAAGGGCATGACTGAAGGAGGGGTCTGGAGAACACCTAGAGAACATGAAGACTATGGTTGTCATGGCAGAATTGAATTCTGGACCAGACTAATTTTAATGAAAACTCTTTCTTACCTCTTTCTTACTTGACAGGTACAATATGGGGCTACATGGACCATCCTATTTGATCTGATATGGCAATTCTTACCCTTGCATCCATATTTTTCAAAGTACTTTCTGCTTCTGAGCTTTAGGATTCTGCTTCCAGCAGTGACTAAAACCAAATTGTCCCGAGTACGAGAATGCAGCAATAACTAATGGTTCTTCACAATCATTTTCTGCTTTTCTGGCAGTCTAATTTCAATAGAGTCAGGGGCTTCTTAAGCCACAGCTGGCACAGTTCTGCTCTTGCTTGATTTTTCCTGTCATGATTTTTTTTCCAAATTCATGAAAACTTTCCGTGTCCACACAGTTCTATGGCAGATTGTTCCATAGCTTAAATGCGCATATGTGCAGTATTACTTTTAGCTTCTTTTGAACCTACTATGTACCAGCATCATTTGATGCTGCTAGCTTTTATAACAGAAGAAAGAGCGAACAATCATTTCCCATTCTTCAAAGTTGTCACCTGGGACAACAAGACAACAAGAAAATTCTAAAGGCCATTTATTTAAAATATCTTACTATTAGCATACGTACATCTAGACATGTCATTAATGAACTGCAGCTGTTTCCCTGATGAATTCTGTGTGAGAGTTAAGGTGTAGACTGCGCTCTAAAGTCTTTAGCTCTAGTTCACTTATTCAAGGAACTCTACTTTTTGCTGTGCAGTACTGTGCTTGCATTCTGTATATGGTCTGAAAAGGTTTATTTTCCACCCAAGGCATAAACATTTTATCTGTTACATTCTAATATTTCTAAAATTAGGCTAGCATGCTTCTATCAACACAATTATAGTAACTTTCGATTCAAATTTAATGAAGTGAAATATCAACAGAAACAGTATTAGGTATAAAAGTCTCGGATAGAGGAGTGTAACACGAAAGTTAATTTCCCACCTAAGGCATTAAAAGTTGCAATGTGTTCCCACTTGTCCTCTAGTTGGTCAGAGTGGGGCTGCCAGAGAAGAGCATCAACATCATGCCTCAGGCAAAAGCACGGCATTTCTCTGGGATCCACCACAACTGAGAAAAGATACTGGTTGCTTCCAAGATTAATCTGAGAACAAAACACATACAATATATTGATGCAAGACATAAACAGCAGACTCTGCCACGCATACTGCTGAAGTTAGATGATAAACAGCTTAATGTCTGTTAGTTGACAAAATGAACACATTATGTTGCATCCCACTGATGAACAGCTCAATACACTACAGGTAGCTAATTAATACATTTCAAGCAGATGCAATTAAGTTTCTTGGGATAATACTTAGGGAAACATAATGTCCACTACACAAGGAAACAGGAATATGTGTTTTGCATAAAAATGCTTTTTTAGGCTAGAGGATCCTAACGTACAGCTTGTGATGTTAGAAAAATATTCTCTGTAAGTTATGACGTCTGGTTTTCTGCAGTGGCAACAGGGAAAGAAATACTGTCCCTCTGCAGTAAAAGCTGGTAAGCATGAGAACAAAGATTAGTTAGAATACTAAGATTATGAAATGTCAACAATTTTTCATTTACTTACAATAAATAATTAATAAATTTCAGATTAGCACACTCTTCATTAAACAGATCACCAGAAACATTCAATAACCACTTCACCAGGAATTATCAATTGAGAAGACAAGACAGGCATAACCTGCTACCTGAATAAATAATAGGAAAAAAAACAGTAAAGCAACATATCTTTTTAGTTTGCTATGTGGACTTCTACAGGAAGTTAATAGCAGTCCTTTTAATGTAGCACTATGCCTAGCAAATGCTCAGAGAGCAATCTGTTCCCTTAAGGTCTATCAAGAAAGAATGCTCCAGAATTCCTGTCTGTACTCAGACCTGATCTACATTGTTCATGTTGAACAAATGATGAACAAATACATCTGAACTAATTTTTTATATCCAGAAGCTACATCTGCAACAGCAAGATGCAGGATGACACCCTAACACATGACATATTACTCTTCTATGAGCATTTCAGAGGCTGATACTTGTTGACTGATCAAACAGTTGTCACAGCACTTATTTTATTACATGTATTATGGCAATAACTATGAACTGCAAGCCTTTTAAGCTATCATTGCACAGATATCATAGGATGCAGTCTCTTGTCTTCAAGACCTTAATTTAATCTTAAAATGAGATCCAGTGGCCAGAAACAACAGCTATTGAAACCCAGAAATTTGTTTATTTGAGGTTATACACTCTACAGCAGAACCAATATAATTATTTTAGCTGATTAAGTTCAAGTCTAATACCTCAATTTCAAAACAGGCTTCTATTACTACACCATTCAACAAACATACAAATTCTCAGTTGTATTAAAACCACAAATGGAGTGAAGTAATCCTCAGTCTCCATTAGGGCCAGCTGCAATCATGAATGAAGGTTACTAATTTTATAAGCAACTAAGAGGCAAAGAAACTATCTTATGTGTACTTTGTGTGACACAAAGTAGGGATGAGATGCAACACCAGTGTTTATTACAAGCTTAGTAGAGACATCTTGGAAAAAAAACCCCAACAGTCCAAGACGACAACTTAATCTAATACTCTATCTGATACATGATTATTTTGTTTCTTGCTGTAGCCAGTGGACCTGATCAAGTCCTAACTTACTGTTAGTCAAGGTTGCGTGCAACGCAGGTAGAGCTGCCTACTGAAGCATTTTGCTTACAATCTGTTATATCCTGTGTGACTGACAAACAAGTATCAAAGCGATTTATGCGCCAGCTTCTACATAAAAAAGTCAACTTTCTACCAGGCTATCTGAAAACTTACTGAGAAAAATGAAAGCTAATTAATCTAGAAGCATTTTATGCCACTGAAAAAGATCTCTTTCTTATAGTTATTCTGACATAATTTTGCTTTTTCAAATGTATAAGTATATATATTTTAAAAAACAGAATAAAAGGAGCCTTGTTTTTACATTGAAATGACATTTAAAGACACATATTGGATGGTAATTTTTGTTGCTACTATGACTTTCCATTATGGAAGAAATCTATGTGGTTTCAAGAGTTTGCACAGATTTTTGATCTGATAATAGAATTCAACTTGCAAATAATGAAAAATTGTTAAAATAATTCTGTAATAATATGCAGCACTTACTACGTGAGTGACTTTCAAGGTATCACCATCAAATCTGCACAAGCTTGCGCTATCTTCAAGAAAAGCATCACATTCTTCTAATTCTTGAGCATTACAAGGTGGGTTTTCCTTTTCAGGATTTGGATTCTGAAATAAAAAGACAACAGAGTACACTGAAAATCCAAGCTATCCCTCTTCATAAGAAGAAAAAAGTTCAACAGAACTGCAAGAATTATTTGCATATTCTTACATACTTTAAGATCAAGCTATTACGTACTTAATCAAACTGAGTAGAACCATTAGGTAGGTACAACAAAATCCTTTTCAGTTTAAGGAGAGGTATGTAAGCCACACTAAAGCATGGGCAATAAATTCCCTTCTGTAAGTAGCAAAAGTATACAATTCTGAAACTTTTGTAGGTTTAGTAAATTTACACTTGTATAAGCTTCTTTCAGATTGCCATTGGAAAAGTTTTTAAAAAACCCAATTAATTTTGTAAGTAGCTCTAAATACATCCTTCCTTTTAGCTTTGCTAATAATATTTAAAATTCATAATGTTGTTATGCATATCTTTCAGTGCACTCAAAACAAGAAACAAGCAGATGTATTTTTTCACATCCCACAAATCAAAGAAAGGAAAAACCATCACTTTTATTACTAATACGAGAGCAAGATATAACACTAGTGCATACAGACACAGCTTGCTTCTGCTAAGCATATCTTTGGATAATTTTCAAAACAACCAAGCTATGTTACCTTAGTGATATATTTAAAGAACTAATTTCATGATAACAGAAAGGCACCTTTATTTATCAGAAGGCAAAAAGATACACTTCCTTGTTAAGTCTGTGTAAGGAAAGATTAGACAGGGCACTGACTCAATTCATCTGACAGGGAGGAGTTCTGGAGTTCCTGTGCTTGCTTCTTCGTCCATTTCAGCTGATTATTAAGAACTCTTATTTTGGTGCAGTCTACCAAGTGAAGAAGATCAGCACAATTTTTTTTTCCAATTGCTAAGACAATTAAAGTTTAAAGAAAACAAACATGAAGAGGTAACAAAGAAATGTCCTTAAATGACAAACCAGGAAAAATAAGTGTCGTGCGCTGCAGGCTAATGAACAAAACTTAAACCAAGGTATCTATCTCTTTAGAGGTTAGACTTTGGGGTTAACCTCTCCTTTATCAAGCATACTTGAAGATCTCTGGTTTACTGTTTTATTGGGTGGCTTTTAAAAAAAACCTTCCAGGTAAAATTCATTGCCGTAAGCAATTGACATGACCAAAAAGAATCCATGCCTTTATTGTATATATGTAATGAAAGCTGCAGTACAGCAAAATAAGTAACATGTACTTAAGTGAACAGTTACCTAAGGAAAGGGTTTGTGTTTTTTCCCCAATAAATCTAGGTCAAAAGATGTATTACAATAACTTGCTCACATTAGTGAGAGAGGGAAGAGAGAAATTGATTTAGAGAACTAAATAGAATTTATTTTAATAACACTTTTCAGCCTTATTAAAAAAGTAATAATCCAATACTAATATATCAAGATCTATAGGGAGTCATACTTCACAAGTTGAGATGCCATTTTCTAATTAAATCAAAAGAAGTATCAAGCAAACAACCGTTGAAAATTACATTCTATTTATAACTGTATAACAGTAATGCCAGAAAGTTCATGAGTCACACTTGTGCTTTCCTAAATTTTCCTTTTAAAAATGTCATTTAAACTCACATTCTATAAGTCAACTACGGTATCCACAGGAACACAGTATAAAAGTGTTGCTAATGATAAACAAGAAAATTACTTAAATCAACTGCTTTAAAACAAACTCACATTCTAAGTGGTGGGAACAAGATTTATTGTCAATGTTATATCAGATTTCTGTTTTGGTGCACAGACATTATCTAAGCTAAATTCAGTCAGATGATATTACAGTTCAAAGTATACTGACAACTCTAGTGCCTTTAGTTTGTTAACAGTTTCACTCAAAAACGAATGTAGAGTTAGGATTCTGAACAGTAAATGAACTGATGAGCTATGTCAATGAAGTACAAATTAGGATATAAAGAAAAGACAACACACAAATGCACAAGAATTTTAAATGTTTTAATTTCAACTCCTTACTATTACTTCAGAGGTAAGGTGCATCAGGCTTTCACTTATTTCAGAGCACTTGGAAGAGTCCATAATGAATTCCCCTCTTGTGTCACCAACTATTAGCTCTGGCCACTGAGGTCCCTCATTTTTCTTAATTAGAGAAATTTCCAAACTAAAATGCAAACAGAACACAAAGAGTAGTACATGAAAACACTGCATCCATTTCTCAGATCAGTCAAAAAGCTCTAAATGTAGATTTGAGCACTTCTCCTCTCCAAACTGAATTAATAATGAAAATCACGTAACAGAAACCATTAGCATTCAGTTTATAAAATAAACAATTTTAATGGAAAATATTTTAAATTAGAACAGATGAAAGACATGTGATTTCTAAAAGCCTAAGAAAAAAGAGAATGTATTCATGTAAACATCCTCAGTTTTCAATGTAAATGCAGTTTCTCCTGAAGCAATCTTATTAAAATATTTAAAATACCATAGGACATCACTTGTAAAGAAATCTATACAAAGAGTGACAGAATTTTAATACAGAGGTTTATTTAAAACATAAGAAGTACTTAACAGGGTTATTAAAGTGTGCACTACCTTTATATAACATCTAGGACAAAAATATTTGTATTTTATAGACTTCAGAAATAGTACAACAGTTGATTATTTACATTGTGTATCTAAAACCGTATCTCAGAAGAGACAGGATTTAGAGAACCTGGTATAACCAGTAGGGATAAATAACGAAAGAAACAGAAAGCAAGAGACTCACCCCAATGCCTCATCATAGAGATTCAATTTAATTGCTGCATTAGACCAACACATGGTTATCATGATAAGGATAGTCAGATTTATTATATTCACTTTTTAGATACACTTTTAGGGTCTACAATAACAGTCTTTTACTTGACAGAACAGGAAAACCTTCTAAGTTACAACTACTGCATGGTAGCAGTAACTATTGCTGAAGTCTGAACCAGTTTCTGAAGCAATTACACTGGCATTAGAAGTAGCTTACTTTCACACAAGATACTTGGTGCAAGCTTTAGACTTTTAATCAACAGATTTAAAGTGGTACTGCAGTAGCAGCATTAAAAATCAAGTGCAACTTATTACGCTGAAATGTATTATTATTATTTTCCATTACAACCGAAGCCTGAGATTCATTCATTATTGCTCACTTGACTGAATAATTGAAGAAGCGAAAAATAACTCTGATGAGTAAATCAATGATAGCTAATAATCAACAACTAAAAAGTCACTGTGCAGTATATAGTATTACTATAATCTCTATAAAATATTAGTCATTCTATTTAATGGTTTTGAAGGTGTTTTGGGTTTTACTTTATCTTTTACAGTTAACCTTTTTCGGAAAAAGCCAAGACTTTTGATGAGGGAAACCAAAGGAAAAATGATAGAATGATAGAATTTCTCACATTGGAAGGCACCCACAAGGATCAATGAGTCCAACTCCCTGCTCCTTGCAGGACCATCTAAAACTAAACCTTGTGACTATCAAAAGAAATAAAAAAAAAATAAACTGGGAATGTCTTGAAGAAAATGTCACACCAGTTTTCTTACTATAACCAAATCTCACAGAGTATATAAACCTGCGTACTTCACATAGAAGTAAAAACAATGTATTAATGAAAAATATTGACATCAAGCTTGTTCAAGCACCCAGAAGTCAGTGTTTTCTCTACTGTATCTTCTTTCGCTTTGTGTTTTCAACTGTTATAATGGCAAGAATATAACTACAGCCATATGTATTGCATACAAAGCAATACGCAAAACTATCATAAGATACGGTATCTCAAGTGTGTGATGCACTGCTCCCCAGTTTCCACACTTTGGGAATGGTAGTGAAAATGTATGTAGTTACAAGTTGTAATTTGAAACTGTAACGACTTTTTTTCCCCCTCTTTTCTACTTGAAACTCAAACTTCATGGTGTCAGAAAGCTATGGCTAATATAAAGTCTATTTTTCACCAAGTCTTCTCAAAATTTCAAATTAGATGGCCATATTTTCCATAACATTATGTCTGGGAACAGCACTGTGCCACTGAAATAAATCTGTATTCTTTCCATTTACTGAATGTTTGTTCACATTCATAGGATTAAAGTTTGTGCATCTCAGAACTTCTCAAAGGAAACTAAATTGGAAACTCTGCAGAAAACACTGTGGAGCAAAAATGCCTAATGCAAGATCCAAGGACAGATTCAAACTACACAAAATGTATGAAAAAAACATCTGTGACAAGTAAAATTCACACATGCAGAAATCACTTATTGAACTGGAACTCTGAGACAGAAAACTGAAGTGCATGTACTCATAAAGTAGGTATTAGATACTGAAAAGTGAAGGAGATCAATAAAACCACTTGCTCTGCTCTAAGGCTCTACCTGGTAGAGTGCAGTTTTCCTACTGTATGATTACCTTTATTACAAAATACTGCATTCAGAATAACTAACTGTAGTGACAGTAATAAATCTACAGCAAAAAGGGAAAAAAAAACCCAAAAGAACACTGATTATAAAACAAAGACAGGACAGACTGAAAGATTCTTTTACAAAGTTACATCACTGAAATTTGAGTCTTGAATTGCTGAAGTGAAAAACAAGATTTCCAAGAAATATGCATGGTCAAATGGATAACTTTCTTCAGAAGAAATCACAGACTACAGCAAAATCGTATTTTGTTGCCAAATGCACGGAAAAAACCCACTTCTACTCTACTACATTCTTTGCAATTTCTTTTAACATCTGTATATTTCTGCTCAGAGCAAGTATTTGGCGAGTGTTAATCAAGGAAAGCTCAAAAAGCAAAAAAGTCAATTACTAAGAACTCAGTGCCACTCATTTGTAAGTTTAATTTATGGAAATGCAAAAGGGACTCTAAAGCAACTAGCAAATGCTGTTATCTGGTATTTATCTCTTTGTTTTCAGAATCCATAGTGCTTCAAATTAGAACTATACTGGATATTAATGACTGTATTAGAAGACAAGAGGTCAAGCAGAGAACAACAAAAGATATTTCAAAATGCCTTGGAAAGGGACACAGATAATGCATTTCCTCCCACCCCCGGCCCACATCCAGGAGGTACACTGTTGCCATCGATACATTAAAAACTTTAATGCAGAGTTTTTCTTAGCCAAAGAAATTCTTGATCTTTAAATCAAGTATTTTTGCTGCACTCATGTACTGGTTTTGTCTGGGATAGAGTTAATCTTCTTCATAGTAGCTCATGTGATGCTATGTTTTGGATTTGGTTTTGATTTGGATAAAAAGACAAATATGCTTAGTGATACAGGCAAGTTTTTATTTTGCTAAATTTTAGTCCAAAATACTCCACAGAGTATTTGCAAAACTACCCAGTGAGAAAAATTAATTTTTATCTTACTTAAAGGAAATACCTCTATTTCCACAGAAACAACTCCTTTCTTCTTATATTTTTTCACATGATGACACCATATATGGAAATTACTCTTTAAGCAATCATTTAACCAAACCTGCTTGTTCCAAGAAACAGTGGCTCATTACTTTATCCTAGGAGAGAGCAAAAGCAGCAAATGTCCAAATACATATTATATACTGTCAGATCTTGTTGCTTTTTTCATACTTGTTGGAAGATCCAAGACAAATTCCATCACGAACCATATCCAAACAACGAAACTTGAAATGCAGTTTTACTTATTGACTCATTTCCTTGTATTCCCCCTCTCCCATCAGCCTGTATCCTTTTTCCTCACAGTCTTATGTTTAAATAATTTATTTGGTTCAGGATTTAGCTTATGGGTCTGCATTTGCAGAATGATCAACACATGGTGCTTCCAATCTGCAACCAGTGTCACCTGTCACAGAGCCTGTGACAGACTAAACACCAAGGGTGGAATGTGACCCACTGGAAAAACCCCTACAGTGGAAGATTGCTGGTAGAGATGGGCATCGGGAGGTGCCCGTGAAGTTCACGGAATAATGCAAAGAAGCTATGGACAACTGAGTGGATCAACTGGTGGTGTCAATGTTTCTCCTTGAGATCATTAAAAGAGTGTGAATATTTCCTAGTTAGCCAGACAAGCATGGGAGGAGTAAGTATGTGGCTCAGCCCAGACAGAGTATAAAAACTGGACAACCAACAAAAGAAGAGAGCAATGGGCTAGGGCTGGGTTCAAGCTCCTATTCCTTCCCAGCAAGCGAGGATGCCCAGGGTTGCGATGGCAAACAAATTATAGAGACTGCTAATGGGAATCACATTGGTATTGTGAATAAACCATGTATTGCAATGGCTGTATTTTGTTAACTGTAACTTACACTGAAAACTCGATACAAATGTATTTTGTATTACTCTGCTAAATCAGAAATCCTGTGTAACATCAACTGTCTTCAAATAAGGAAATTTGATCATTACACCTTACGTGTATGGAATATCTAAAAGAATCTGGTCAGAGAGTGTTGGACTCTGACAGAGCAACATGTAACAGCTGCAGCTCACAGTCTTATTTGGGTTAAAGTCAACAAACCAGCACAAATACCTTCTGTATCTTAAAAGGAATATCAGAAATAGGCTAGTTAAAAAAAGATAAACTTCTCATCCTGTAACCCACTACTGCAAATATGGCCTCTAACAAGTTTAAGGGAGAAAAAAAAAAGGAACTTCACAAATTAATGCCTGCCTTTAACAGACATTGAAAAACAACTTATTTAAGTTAATTCTTATTTAAGTATGGACACTCCTACTACTCTGAAGTCCTTTTGTGAGTTAATTATAATAGCTGTGATATTAACCAAGGCTACAATAACTACCAAATGTATAGATGGTCAGCACTGGTTAGAACACTTTACCTGTACTGAAGAAATATTTGGGTGCCTAGATTCCCAGTTATTACCAAGACAACACTTGAAGAACCTGGACAACTCTATCTTGCAATGAAACTATACATATCAATATCTGATAGCTGCGGACTTATGCACAAATCCCTACTTGAACATTTTAGTGACTAATATGAGACTTAACAAATGAAACACAGCTCTACATTAAATAAACAATACACTGAGTTACACACTGTAGGATGTATGAACTTTTCAAAGTTCAGAAGTATGATCACAAAGCTCTTGGAGCAGAAAATGTTTCGTTTGTTCCAGACTTTCAAACCCACCTCCCTCATGCAGACAAATAGAAACCCACTGGTGCAACTGACATGAGAAACTATACAAATTCCAAAGTATTTTACAGGCAATGAGGTTTAGGGTACAAAGAATAACAAGAAAATCAAAGTGTGGATCAACTACTTGTTTTTCGTAATCCACACACTGCCTTTCATTCATCACAACTTCAGTCTTACTTTGAACCATTTCGATGGTGCTTCAGTTCTAGCTGCTCTGACTGGGCAGCACAAGGAGAAGGACAACTGCAAAAGATGAGCAAAGACTTTCAATCCCTCTTGTAAGTGGAAGGATCAAGAGGAGGATGTTTAGCAGTGTTTAAGCAAGCAACAGGTCCCTCAGTTCATATGTCCTACAAGGTGTTTCGACAAAATGGTGTTCACTGCATCTGTTAACTGCAACAAAGAAAGTGGCTTATAACACAAGCGTTTAGCTTCAAGTTTCAACCAGAAAACTCAGACGGGTACATTTCCAAATAGACATGTATTTCATACTCCCATTCACCTGTGCAGAAACACACGTGGAAGTAAATCTGAATACTTATGCCACCCTTCCAGAGATGCAGCTTTTTTATTGATGCAACTGCAAATGTTGTTGACAACTTGCACCCACAGAACTCCCCAAAACAATGGTTGAACACGTCTTGGCACTGAGACCCGTTTAGGGCTCTGAAGGGCTCTCTGGCAGCTCTACTAACGATATAGGGTGCAAGTAGAAAGCAAAATTAGATGTCCAAAATTTGGTTGCAATTCTCTACCAGAGAACTAAAATTCTAGGACTAACACATTTTGAAATACAAAAAAGTAACTTTGACTATGGTTTAGGGATCTCTGAATTAATTCTTTTCCCCTCTCCATTCTTTCATGTTTTTATTTCAGAATGAAAGAGAACTAAAATTTACTTCTCAAATAAAACCATGAACATTTCTATTTGATGTCTACAGCATGTTAAGTTCACACAGGTTAATTTTATATCACATTCACAGTGTACAATGGATTAGGAAAATATAATAAGGAATTTATAAGTCAAACCTGAAGAATTTCTGTTACATTACCAAAAAAAGCTTATGTTTGTGAACAGCTGAAGTAGAAGAGAAATTATTAACACAAACAATGGGGTAAATACAGGCTAATCAATCCTAAAGTTTGGTGGGGAAAAAAAAAGTTGGACCAATTAAGCTTACTCTGTTTACAAAGCTATGCTTAACACTTTGATAACTGGGATTTTTTTCCTGGCTATTTGGAAAACAAAGCTTTTCTTTAGTACTTCAAAATATGACTGAATTTACTTACTGAATTTATCACCAAAGTTTCACAGCTATATGATAAACTATCCTTATGAAAATCATTTAACAGTTTGCCTATTCACTTTTCCACTGTGATCAACTAGAAGTGAATAGACAAGATTATTCTCATAGAAAATTAAAAAAACCCAAACAGGTAGTGATACATCCATGGGTTAATCTCCAGTAGCTCATATCACCAAATACTGTTTTTAAAAAGCAACTGACAACATCAGAACAGGACATAAACTTGGCTGTCAACAAACACAGGCAAAGCATGTGAAAGTAGTGTGATGAAGTTAACATTTTAAGCATGAATATATTCCTGATGTTGCAAAAAACTCTGCTTTGCAGCTCAGTAGGAGAACCTCTTAATTTCCTGGTCTGATACAGGTATAGCTGTCATTACAGACATTCATACATACTGCCTTTTTTTTTGAAAAAGAAGATTTTGTTATTTTGGAAAGGCTATTCTATGTTGTTGCAGAAAATAGCTGGTCATGTAGTTTATAAGCAAGTAACTGAAAGAGAGGAGGATTACTTTCACCATTAGCTAAAGAAACAGTATCGTGAGACAGCATCACAAAAGCCAATGGACTATTTTCAGCAGAGGAGGTAGGTTCTTGCAAGGAGGGGGTGCAGGGTGTAGCACTGAGTCAGTCCATTCCCAGAGGCCAGAACTCACAGATATGATACACACTGTGAAATCAATTCCTGTCAACAGGAAAACTAAAAACCATATACAACACCTTTTGTTCTCTCTAATTATCCAAGTGCAGCTTTCATGGTCCACAGATGAATAGAGTTTTCCTTCCATCAAAGGAGGTTGGTCTTTCAGTGTAACACATATGTTATCAGGGAAAAAGCGTACTTTTATGTCATCCTTAGTGATGTCTTGAGGAATGTGAACTGTTATTGTCACATCATCTTCAGTCTGCTGCCAGTAGTAGAGAGGGTCTACAATTGGAAACATGCAGAAAAACAAACTAGATTACAAATGCTGTCCTAGATTCTCCAGCATGCAGTGCTGGGAGATACAGAATAGAAGTTTGTAGAATAGAGGAAACTAACTTTTACTCTGAACCATTTACGTAATATATATTCGGATTACAAAATGGAGAAACATTTTTTTAGCAATCAAGTCAATTTGTGCCCCTTGTCTGGAGAGCAATTTATATTCATGTCTATACTCAAATATGCTGATAGTTATACAATGGCATTAACTATTACTCTAAGTTTATAGTAGCATTACAAAATTGATAACCAAAATGTACTTAAATACACTGAAACATTAATGATTAGTAATTTGGTTGAAAAAACATCAAGTGCAGTGGTACTGACAAGCTGCTGCATGCTCAGAAGTATACGTCACTCAGAGATGTGAACTTTTTTTTCTTGTTTTGCCAGAAGCTGCACTGACTATTCAACAGAAATTATTCTAGAAGACCAAGTAGTCTTCACCTGCCTAAACTGATGGAGATTAAATGAAACTGACTGCCCAGAGGTAACAATCAACTTCTGCTCCTAGGTCTAGATAGACTCTGCCTGATGTCTATCTTGATTATTAAACTGCTACAGCAAGTGACCTGTTAAGAGTTTATGCAAAGGGAAAACACCAGAAAAGTAGCTTAGACTTCTCTCCCCTATCTTCAGGACAGCCTTCTCATAACGTCGAAAACGTGCATAAGAGACTATGAAAGAACAAATTAAAAACCAAAATACTGATGTGCGACATAACTGCCTTAATACTTATCTATTATTATAAACTCCTACAAAAATCAGAGTTCTATTGCTAGCACATCTTTTTTTCATTATCAGATATCTATTATGCCTGCAATTTTATATAACCATGCAACTAAAATTACAGCCTACATTAGGTTTAGCAAAAGACAAATTGTCTCCTAAAGAGGTATCAGACTTCCCTCTAAACTAGGACTTCAGGTTTCTGTACTTTTTTTTACTATGAGTCTTTAGTGCCATGGGAAGTTTTCTAAAAGGTATTGCTGCAAATGGTACTTCACACATCACAGATTTTGGGGCTTTGGCAACACCATATGTGAACATACACAGATGAAATGAGCTATGCTAAGAGCCGTATACTGTTCTTTACTGTGTTTCTTTAATCGTATCTAGCATATAACTCAAGAAGCTCTTAAAAATCCTTAAAACACTGAACTAGATAATTCAGGTGACAACTGCATAGACATTGCATTATGGTGCTCAGTGCACTGAAGAATTCCTTTGCTTCAAGATTTATAGGTACACACTATTCCTAATACAACTACACGTTCAACTTCACAGTTACCACAGTGTGTAACACTAATATAATCCAGAAAATGGATGGTTTTGTATTGTTTCCCAAACAGATTTCTGCACCATTGACAAAGACTGTGCTAGTATCATTCAGTTAGCACTGGTTCATTAATCAATGCCTCATATTCAGAAGTAAAAACTGAATCTGAAATAATTCAACATAACTACACTAACATATATATCACAGAGCTCCTTGATATTTAAGATAAAACAACTTTATTAATAGGTTTTTATGTACTTAATTTTGTTTTCAATTTCAAGAAAAAAAAGTATGGATGCCTTTGTTGAAGTTTATTATTTTATCTGAACTGCTTTCCTACTGGAGAAAATATAATCTTTAACAGGATTCTCATTGTTTAAAATGTTTGTTGTGTTTTTGTTTTTTTGTTGGTTGTTTTGTTGTGTGATTTTTCTTTTTTTAAATTTAGAAAGGCAGGAGGAAATTACGTATCACAGAGCTTGCTGATGAACAACTATTTGGGGGAGTGAATGGATGCCACACTGTCCTCTTTCATCTAGGAAGACTGGCTTCTTAATTTGAGTACTTCAGCCAGATGCCTAAACTGAGGCAATAGCTTAGCAGTCCAACTGCTAGGAAATACTTGGCATAGTTCTGTTTGCAAAATATCCTTTCCCTTAAGACAACAGTAAGTGTCTCCTAGGCAAAAAAACTTCTCATATAGGTTTATGGACAATATAACTTCCCAAGGTGAAACAAACAAAAAGCCAATCTGTCCTTAAGAAAAAAAAAACCAAAAATCTAGAAGACAGATATTAAGACAAACATTTATTGCTAGTATTTCCAAACAGATGCTAAACTGACAAGCCATTGTCTATGCCAAACAAGAGAGCAGTCTATCATAATCTGTCAGATGTCTTACCTTTTTTTTCATTTGTTGCTTTTGCATCGTTACTTTCTTCTAATTTATTGTCTTCATCTTGCATAAATTTGAATGGTTTGTAGGAAACAATCATTAAACCTTCCCCATTCGTCTCTATTGCTGCATAATGGGGGACTGATTTTCCTTGTAAAACTCTCCTTTTAAGGATTTCATATTTACAATCACCTATAAAAATTAATATATATACTTATATATATTAGTGGTAATACTCTTCTAGAAGACAAATTATTATATGAAAATCTCATTACATTTAAAAATACTAAGCAATCCTACCAATTAAATCACAGTACTATAATTTAAAATTTTCTTCTGTTTTCCAATGAGTTTGTTAAATTTGTAGAAATTAATCTAACATTGCCCTTTTTTCTAATGATGTCTTTGTTGATCACAGCTAACCCAGCAGTCCAAAAAACCACTCACACAGTCTCTACAAACAAGTTTTCCAAATACTTTTTTAGCTACTGTAAAAAACTTGAGAAGCAATGAAATAGCTACTGGTGTCATTTTATTCATAACGGAAAATGCCCATCTTCTTCAACTTTTGTGAAATGCTGCCCTTTAAAAGGGAGGTCCCAGATGTTAAGCTACTGGCATCACAGACCATGCCATTCCCTACTGTGCTCCCAAACACATGAATATTGATGATTCAAAACACCAGTAAGGTCACAGGTTCTAGCACAACATTTGTTCTTTTTCCATTAGAATCTTACTGCCCTCAGAGCAATTGACCAACTTCTGAATAATAATAAATTGTACAAATTAATTCTTAGAAAAAAACTAACAACTTGAATTCTCACTGGTGATAAAATTGTTTCCAGGAATTGTTCAGTTTTTTCACATCTATGCTTCATCTCTTCATTAAAAGAAATCACTGTACATGTAACTATAATTTTACTTGAAAAAAACTGGAAACTCATTAAGCACAGACATTAAACAAGACCTGATGATGACGGTAAAAATAATGTACACTACTCTAGTACTCCAAAATGTGTTCTTATTTGACTTCAATGTTAAGCTTAGTGAAATGTCAAAGTCATAGGAGAATAAAAATAGTAACAGAAGCCAGGTATAATTTAAGTCCTCACAATTGGTCATCTTGTTTGCTAGGCAAGAAGTGGAGTAAAGAACAGTAACCAGACTATAATGTAATTCTGGTGCTTAGTGCTGTTAATTAAAGCCCTCCTGTTTTTCCTAAAAAGTTTGGTTGGGCCTACCAGGGGCTATTAATTGAAGAGATTCAACCATTCTCACTAGCAAGAGATCTATACAACCAGAAGGCTCCAAGTTACAGGGTAACCTGCTTTCAAAAATGAACAAATTACCTCATCTTAGATATATGACCAAAAAGAGCGTGTCTTTGTAGTAGTGGGAAATTAGCCACTCATTGAATGAGCCGGTATTAAACTGACCATATTTAACTTTGCACTGAAATATATCAAATGTGTTTGCACGTCTATTTTACAGCATTTGCTCACTTGTTAAAAGGCTCTACAACCTCCCAACCTGTCATTGTGTGACCAGACCTTTTGTAGAGTAATTTTCAATCAACCATCAACATTTAATTTTTTTAATTAAGTCTTAATGATCTTTTTGGTAAGTTTATACCACATGGTTTTTTCTTGTAAAGACGGTCAGAATAAAGCTAAGCATGTAACATTTTCCAAGTCTAATAAAGCAGCATGTTGGCTCTTCATTTCGAGCTTTTATAGTGAGGATTCCTAAAACACTAGTTAACTAAAAAAACCAACAAACTTTGAAAGGGCATACCTTTGTATGCATTCCCTAAGTACCACACAAGATGTGAACAGACCTAACCACTGCTTCCATTCAGATTTATGTTCATGCTTCCATTTTTGTTCATTGGTAATACAATAACGGTAGGTGTGATCACTTTGTCTAGCCAACCAGACATGGCAGAGACTCTCACAGCTGTTGGTGCCAAGAGACGTAACTATGTCTTAAGGCTTTGCTTTGATGAAGCATGGGCTTTGGTAATTTGAGAAATGGTTTGTTGATTAACCACTTGTTAAGGATGTAAATTACTGTAATTCCTCAAAACAGCTTTTATCTTTGAGACTGGTTCATACATCACTCTGATTTGCAAGATGTTTATTTAAAAGAAATCAAAACTTATTTATCTCTTCATAATCAAAGTTTGCTTTGAATCTTGTTAGTTACATCTGTGCTGACTGTAATTACAAAAAATTTGTCTGTTCCTTGGAAACGCTGGAGAACTGGCAAGATTTTTTGAAAGACTTAAATCCACTGTTATGGAAAAAGTTTCATTCCATAAACATTTGGCATAAGTTATAAAAAACGCACTGTAAAAAAGAATTTGTTTATGAGAATATACAGTGTTACAAAATATAATAAGAGTTTGTGTTAGTGTTCTCTTTAAGCAATGGTCTTCAGTTCTATCGGCAGTATTACTGATTTAATTTTTCTTACAAGGTATAACCAGTAATGTTCAGAGGTTTCCTTCTCTTGTTGAGCTGGCCACAAAAGCTTAATGCAATCTCAAATGGCTTTCTGGCTCTCTTAAAAATACTTTCATCGCCCAGGGTTGCAAAAGCAGACAATGTGAATAAAGACACTGAGGATAACAAAGCTGGAAGGGCTGACAGGGCTGGAAGGCTGTCCTGTGAGGAGCAGCTGAGGACTTCGGGCTTGTCAAGTTTGGAGAAAAGGAGGCTGAGGGGTAACCTCATTGTCCTCTACTGCTTCCTGAGGAGGGGATGTGGAAAGAGAGGTGCTGATCTCTTCACCCTGTTATTGAGTGACAGAACACATGGAAATGGTTCAAAGCTGCACCTGAGGAGGCTCAGACTTGACATTAGGAAGCACTTCATTACCAGGTGGTCAAACACTGGAACACGCTTCCTAGAGAGGTGGTCAATGCCCCATGCCCATCAGTGCTTAAGAGGCATTTGGGTAACGCTCTTGATAAAATGCTTTAACTTTTGGTCAGCCCTGAATTGGTCAGGCAGCTGGACTAGATGATCATTATAGGTCCCTTCCAACTGAAACAGTCCTATTCTATTCTATTCTGATTTCCTATCCATACTATATGTGTAGGAGACTGACCAACATTTGGATAGTAACATTATAGTATGTAATCAACTGCTTTAGTTCAAATAGTTGAAGATCTTGTTTCTACTGGTATCAAAGTGATACTTTCTGGAAGATAATGAACAAGGCCATATCACAGTCTTCCCCAAAAGTAAATTAATTTAATCCACACATTCTTTAAACCAGATGTTGAAGCATGCAGTCTTGTTTTCTTTATGGAAATCGTGATATTTAATATAAGTTTATATGGTCAAACTGAACAGATAATTACCCCTTCCCATACTTTGTTAGGATAATACATTAATTAACAGGTTTTAATACACTAACTAATGTTTCTAGTGTGTTGGTCTAAAATTAACTGAATAACTTCATAGTCTTTTATTTTAGGAGAACCTAGAATATGCAGAATATTACTCCTTATGCTACAGTTCTTATATTTATCTCATACTAATTCAAATCCCATGACACAGTTAACTGGAAGGTAAAAAACCCCAATACAACCCCCAAAGCATAACCAAACAAAAAACCACAGCCAGCTGCACAACATTTTGAAAGGTACAACAGACATTAGTTAGAAGTAGTTCTGCATAACCTCAATTTTACAAGATCAAGTTAAACAAGAACTGTATTTCATAATGTCACAAAGTAAAATTCTATCTTGTTTTCTACCTTTCTACCACCACACATGTATAAAACTTCACTTTTTCCTGTCTTCCAAACCTTTATCAGAATTCAGGTCTACAATCATTAACTTGATCTCAAAATGTAAAAAAAAAATTACCTATGTAAAATCCAAGCTGAAATTTTGGGGAAAGGAAATAATAGAACCTGAGGAACAATCAAATTCTAAGATAAAGAATAAAAGCATGATTTATTTTTTTAAAACTTTACTCATCAGTAATATAATTGAAAACCACTTACCCTCTTTGCTTATCTCTGCAATTGTAACCCATTCCAAGGTAACATGATATCCACTTCCTTTTGTGTCCAATTCATCTTTTTCTACCCTAAGCAGCAGTACAGCTACTGAATGCGTATCAGCTTTCACAAATGAAACACTGTGTGCTATAATAAATGGACTTCCAAATTCTTCGTTAAACACAATCTAGAAGACAAAATTGTAGTAAAAAGTCAGTCAGTTAAAACTGGAAGTTTTGCGCTCCCAGAAAGCAGTGAAAGACTTCAGTGAATGTCACATCAGTTAAAGTTTGTTCCCACAAACCTCTTTGCCAATATGAATGACATACACTTCTAGCTCCTCCTTTCTTAGCCATCAAGTCACTCCTATGAAGTGTTTTTAATTATTATTCTTTATATTATAAAACCATTAAGATCCACATAGTGTCTGCATTATGGCTGTTTACTACTATAGTAAGTAGAGGTACAACAGATAAACAGAACAGGATCCACAAACACAGCACATCAACTGGAAGAAACAGTCTCATACTCCAGAATAAAATGTAGGCATTTCACCAGGGCCCTCACTACTCCTCTAGACACCTCAACATCCTGAAGATCTTTGTAGACCTTGACATGTTCAAACAAGAAGAACAATAGATCTGGTGCACTGCTGCCAGTGTTTAATCATCAACCAGTACTGAGGGGAGGGGATTCTTTCTATTTGGCTACTCTCTCTACAAAGAGATTCAATTTTCCTTCTCTGTAAGGTTTTATGAAGCAGAGTAAGAAATAGAAACCTATAATTAAATGAAAGACTATAATACTAATGGTTAGGAGGAGCTAGGGTTAGAAGATTCTGAATTTTAATGTATATGATTTGGAAAAGTCCATCCAATATTCAGATGGGACTAGGTAGGCAGAGTAAGCAAATATTACTGTCATACTGAAATGCTAATAACCACCACTGTAAACATGAAGTAATTTCATACATAAGGACTGCACATCTTGTAGCTCAAGACATTTACCATTTGGTACCTATAGCTGGAAGTTTTAATTCTATAAACTTCGTATTTCATCTTATCTCAAAAAAGTACTCATTCAGCAAAAAACTCAGGAAGAAGCAAAAGAAATGAAATATTCTTTATTTGCTAGAACATTAAGACATGAAAACAAAAGAATAAATGACAAGGAGTTCAAACTGCAGTGGCTGAATGAGAATAGACTCAATCTAGATGGTGTTATGGAAATCTGCTAAGGTTTGAGCGTTTATGACTTGGGATGTTAATATCACTTTAAAAAGAGGGGTGGATCTAAATACCCCAAAAGTTAATTTTAATGGTGACAGAACCTCAACATATAAATCTCATGTGTTTGTTACACTGAAAACTCCAATGTAACTTATTTATGTATCAGCATTCTCACACAGAACAGAATAAAAACCAGTTGGCATTTATTACCAACCATCTAAAAGCAGGATGACCAGTTTCTAACTAATCCATCATACTGAAATCTTGCACTTCAGGACATGTACCTGAGTTCCTGCCAATACTAAAACCTGTTTGATTGCTTAGGAAACTGTCCTCCAATAAAGAAAATAGATGCAAAATGCAGGCACTTCATACCAGATTTGTCTTTCATGAGGAAGGAGGAACTAACCACGGACCACAAGACTCACAGTAGCTCAGACAGAAAGGTAACTTAAGTATATTTGTTGTGTCCAAGCAGGATAATCAATACCATTATTAGAGTAGAAAGATCACTTTGATGTGGATACAATAATTGTTCCTTATCAAGACTCTTCAAAAGAATTAGTTACGTAAAGAATTTACATCATGAGAAATACAAAAATATACTTGAGTTATAGCCAACAATTTTAAGTAGAAACACTAAGCACAAATAATTTTCCAGAGCTAAGCACACAGTATGAAGATCTTCCTTACCAGATGGGTGGAAATAATACTGTTTACATTTCACCTGCTCTGCAGGTAAACCTCAGAGTTACTCATAAAAGCTTTTTAATCAGCAGTTTTGTTTAAGTTTATTCCAGTCTCTGTGGACGTGTTTTTAAGATGGAGCAAATTAAATGGCAAATATTTTAGGCAGAATTACACCCGCAAAACATTGCACAAACCACAAATCTCCTAACTTAAAAATGAAAGTAGCTTTTGGCTTGGCTGACAGTAATTTCAGACTTTAAAAAAAATATGATATACCATAGAATCATCGAACCATTTGGTTGGAAAAGAACTTTAAGATCATTGAGTCCAACCAACACTCACTTTTACTCAGATTCTTCTCCAATCAAAAGGCCACTCCCTTTCAAACACTTGGATTACAGATATTTTGTCCACACAGAAATCATTATTTTTATACTCTAATACAATCCTGTAACAGTGATACAGCTATGATTTAAAGCTTAAGCCTTCACAATGTTACATACAAGCAATTCTCATAAGAAACTCAAGAATAATAATTATTTGGTAGATGTACAACTCTTAAATACGGTATTACAAGACTTACCTCCCACTTCTCAGACATGCTGTTTCCACGCTTGCCTGTTTTAATTAAATACAGTCTTCCTGTACCATCAGAAAGGGTAACCCATGTGGAAGATGAGAAGTGTATTGAGGCACAAAGGCGATTGTCATAAGCTGTCAGGTCTGTAGGCAGCCTGAAAACTTCTCTTGGCTTTCGTAGAACAGCATCCTATAAGCAAACAGTCATGCACTAAGGCTTTATGAAGTATTTATCAACTTCAATAACTATTACAGACAAATTAAGAATAACAAATCTCAATAGCAATTCACCAGTATCTTTGTGCAGTTAAGCATATTTAAAAAAATTGGGTAGTAAACATCATTCCCACATAGGTGGAAAAAGTGGTGGAATTGCATCACAGAGTTGGGTTCTATCAACTGAAAACATAAGTGTTCTATAATTGCTATTTCACTACTCCATTTTACAGAACTAATTACATTTTGCATTTAGAAGAAGGCTTTTCACTTCTTTTCTCCTAGCATTCTCATATAATTAATCACTTACCTCAAACAGTTCTAGTCCCAGTAAAAACGTGGAGGCTTTAAAAGAAATGAAAGTCACAGAACTGCACTCAAACTAGATTAAAAAAAAAAACAAATCACTAAAAGAATTTTAGCCTATTCTCTTACAAAACTGGTATATTAAGCTGATACATCATTTCTCCGATTTCCTAGAGCGGTCATTTTATTCAGTAGGTTAGAGCAGTAACAACTGTGATTAGCTAGCAAAGAAAAGCTGTACTAATTCATATCATACTTGCAAATAACTTTTCGATCACATTATGATTATAGTAGGCATCAGGATAAATTTATTTAGAATACTGTATCAGTGGCACACTGCAATCTTATTTTTTAAGCCAACCTACAAGCATGGATAGTTTTTGAACATGAATAAACAGAGACACTACAGTGAACAAAGTGCACAGATCATACAGTTCTCCAGTGAACAGTAAAGACATATAGATCTTCAAAAACTCCAATGCATATCACTAGATTTAAAATCATGAAAAGAGGAAAAATCCAGTATATCCTGCTATATAAACTTTACACACATCAGCCTGATTGAATAATAGTGCAAAATGAATGTTAGATTACAAATTTCATCAATATTTCTCATAATTGTTCTCACAAGTCCTGGTTTGTTGTCTTCAAGTTCTGTATTGTTGTCTTCATTTCTTGCTGATTCTAACAGAAGAAAATGCCTCATGCTGTAAATTGGATTTTCAACTGTTGTCATGAAATACAAAGGCAATATCTTTCAGGGATTATTCCTTATCTTGTGCTTTCACACTCACATTCAGCCCTTTCTTTGCTGAATAAGGCTTTGTAACTCCCTGCTCATTATTTGGCTTGCAGAATGCCAGCAACGTAGGACTGCAATTTACCTCCCTTTTGTGAGTCGAATATCCAAGAGGCTTGAAAGAAAAAAACCAAAACTTGACCAAACACTTATGATTTGAACAGAACTTGGCATCATAGTTTAAAAAATGGTCAGGACATGCTTTATCAGCAATACAACTTGATCAGCTACTTCAGAAGTAGATCAGGCTGCAGTGTTAAGAGCACAAACAAAATATTCTTACAGGAAAACGTAAGATGCAGACTGGAGATTCAGTAACATGACTGTCACATCTCTATGATCTTTCAAATAACTGAAATAGAACTTAATTGCTTGTAGTTTTTCAGCTGAACTAAGTAGCTGCTAAATAAAACAGGCCAGCAGTCTGTCACAGGTGTGGTCCCCTACTTGATACCAGGCCCCACGTCGTTCAACATCTCCGTAATTACCTGGATGATGGGATTCAAAGCACCAAGTTTGCTGATGACACTAAACCAGGTGATGAGGTAGACATGTGATTAGGGAGAGCCATCTTGCACAGAGACTCAGACAGCCTGGAAGACTGGGGTAGCAAAAACATCGTGAAAAAAAAGCCAAAACCAAAGACAAGTGCAAGGTCCTGCACCTGGGATGGAATAACCAAAGAGCCCAGTACCTGCTAGGATTTGTGTGTCTGAGGAGCAGCCTTGCTGATAGGGACCTGGGGGTCCTGGTGGACACCAAGCTGGCCATGAATCACCAGTGCAATGCTGCAGCAACAAAGGCAAATCAGATCCCGGTCTGCATCTGCAAAAGCATTACTAGCAGAGATAGAGACGTGACCACTCTACTCGGTGCTTGTCAGGCCACACCTGGAGTACGTCGTCCAGTTCTAGTCTCTACAACTGAAAAAAAGACATGGACAGGCTGGAAAGGATCCAAAGGAAGACCATGAAGATGATCAAAGGGCTGCAGAACCTGTCCTCTGGAGGTAGACTGAAGGAGTTAGGTCTTGTCTTCCTAGAGAAGATTCAGGGGGGACCTCATCACAGTATTCCAGTACTTAAAGAATGGCTACAAAGAGGAAGGAGGCTCTCTCTTCATAAGAGGTCACACAGAGAAGACAAGGGACAAAGACAAGCGACAACAGGTAGAGGTTTCACCTTGACATAAGAGAATTTTTTCCCAGTGGGAGCAATCAACCACTGGAACAACCTTCCCAGGGACATGGCAGAGTCCCCATCGCTGCAGGTTTTCCAGATGCAAGTGGGCAGGGTGCTAGATAATCTCATGTAGGCTCCTGTTCCCATGAAAGGCTGGGCCATATGATCTTCTGAGGTCCCTTCCAATCTAGGCTGTTTTATGGTTCCAAAACAAACAGTAAACACTAACAATATAATTTTTAAAAAAATCACCACCTTGCCCTTATACTGATTCACAGACTTCAGGATCAGATCTTCCAGTAATAATAAACAAAAACAATTCTTGTTTCTGTTCTGTAACTTAAAAAAAAAAGATTTCTCATGAAGTTATGGTCCTTTCCCCTCACTTTGCAGACAGGTTCATAGACAGATAAAAAATAAATGAAACAAAATAAGATACAACAGGTTTCATAGATATTTTGCAGGCTAGTGCATCTACATATATTTGAATAAATAAACAATCATCTCTGAAAAAAAAAAAAAAAAAGGTGCCTGACTGGCCTTCACAGATACACATTTCCCTTTTTAAACCATATCTATCTTCTTAATCCAACAACAGACAATGTTGAGAACATAACCAATGGTCATAGAGCCAACTGAACTATTTTCAGATTTATTTTACTAGGGTTATTTCCAGTCAGCTGATCTACAATTATTTCAGAAGCACCACAAATCAGAAAACTCTGCATAACAATAAGAAATTTCTTTCCTTGTTACTAAAAATTAGCATTAGTGTCAGTAAAATGTAAAGATATTTAAGTAGAAATACTTTTTTTTTTAAACAGAAAAACAGAATTGGAAAGAAAACCATTACAGGAACTGTTTTAAAGATATTTACAAGTATGTAAAAGGAAGCACAAACAGAAGTGTATTTGTGTATTGGAAAACCTGGCAGGGGGAAACAAGCATTTACCTATTCTGTGTCACACAAAATGCACTTACTACAGTAAGGGTGGGCATGAGATCAAGAAATAGCAGTGAAATAGTAACATATTAAAAGTGTCTCATTACAGGCCCTGAAATTTTAGTCAGAAGTTATTATAATATTTTCTAAGCACACTCTAATTTTCACTCAAGCAATGGCTAGCTTGGGGCAGGGGGGGAATCACTTATATACATAACTACCCCTAGTAAAAGAAACTCTCTAATTCTGTTCTATGAAATAAGGCAGTCAAAAATATACATACAAAGCACCACCTTTAAGAGTTCTTTGCACTTGTGCCCATGTTTGCATTACAGAACGAGCCCCCTTGTGCATGCAAAGCACGCTGTAGCCTCACTTGTTGAGAGTCCTGTATTTCAGGGGACTTCAAACCCTTCATATTTTCCAGATTTTATTAAAATCTGATGTGCATTTAAAACATGTTCAAAGGTAAGCAAGAGAAATTGGATCTGGGTAAGTATCATTTTAATAAGCAACAGCAAAAAAGAGCAGATGACAAACAGACAGGGTGCCTGCCTGTTGGGTCTACTTGAATTCATATTAGAGATTAGTGTGTACTACAAAAAAGCACAAGGGTTATTATGAAACCTGCAATGGAAAACATGCACATTTGATTTTTAATTACTGGAAGTGTCCAGGGTCATTCTGTAGATTCAGATGCATGACTATGCCCCTTGAACTATTCCACTAATTTACAACACATTCAGGAGGGGAGAAAGAAAGAATTAAAGAAAACAAAAACAAAAACAAAAAAAACAAAATCAAACCAAAAACCCAAACAAATCCACAACCCAAACAAAGCAAACAACAATCCCACAAACACTAGAGACAAAGAATTTTGGATTCCTCATCTTTTACTTCATTTTAAGGTTTCACTGAAAGGCAGTGTATTCTACAATAAAAGTGCTTCATTATAACTAGCAATGACTACTGTGTCTAGGAAAAAAATATAATCAAAACCTTACAGAAGACTACATTTTTGTCAGCCTTCAAGTTAATCTTAACAGTAAGCTACAAATCATTTTGGATGTAATTTAACAAAAACCTCAACCTACCCACCATTTAATTTTCTAAAGCTCACATCAGATTTATCA
>NW_010205326.1:1489-6809 GCF_000695765.1 Mesitornis unicolor | reverse complement strand
AGGAATGTCAAGACTCAATATATCTCTTGAACAAAAGTGAAAAATAATCTTCATTACATGTTATAAGGCCTCCCTCTCAATAGGCAAGAAAGGAAATGCTCTTCACAATCTTTCTGTTCACTAATTTAACTTTAGACATTTATTAGAACAGTCTCTAATCTCAATTCGAAATGAAAAGGATGGACTCACTTGAAGCTGAAACAAAACCTGCCCTCAAAACACTTCCGTGTCAGATTTGCTTTTTGACTTATGGTTTCTTTGTTCACAGGTGTTAACAGTAACTCCCTACTTCAGAAGTATGATGGGATACTGAGGTACTATAGTGATGTGTTATGCTAGCAAGAACTGGCTAAACCAACTGTAGTCATTTTAACAGAAGTCAGGTTTTCTCACTGTAATTAGGTTTAAAGGACAGTAACACAGTTTCTTAAAAACAAAACTAGATGCGCTTCTCGTCAAACCCAGTTCTTCATGTCCCTTCACCTCTCTACAGAGATTCTTCCTTTGTTTAACTATTTTTCACTCCCAAGTTTCTCTCCTATCTTTTCCACTGCCCTTTACTTCTGTCCAGTTCTATACTTCTCAACAGCATAATCTGCTTTCTTTTGGTCTCTGTCATTATGTTTGTCTATTTCAGATTTCATCTGAATTCTTCACCATTACAACCCCTTTCCATTCAGCAGCTCCATTGCCTCACCTGCCTATGACACTAACCCTGACCTGGAGACTTTTAAGCAGATCAGGTTTCAAAATTGTATAGAAATTCTGAGCAAAAGGTTGCTCCATAGGCAAAGTCAGGCAGAAGAAGCTAAAATGTAAAATGCAAGCTCAAAAATTCCCTCTGTTCCTGATTCAAGTGCCAAGTTCCTGTGCCAAGTTCCATTTAAGTAAGAGTATCTTAGCTTACATAGTAAAGTAGTGAAATTTTACATAAATTCTTTGGCATGCCTGTAATACTTAAAGTTACATACCTTCAAGATTTAATTTTTTTAAGTTGTATTAAGAAATTGTGTTGTTCCAAAGTCACAAACAGTTTGTCATACTGTATACACAATCAGTATCTCATAAGAGATTTAAAATAAGAATTAATTTTCCAAGGAAAAGATAAGGAATGAGAAAAGAAAGAATATACCAAATGAGAAAGGAAAAAATAAAAGCTATAAGGTATATAGTAATTTTCACAAAGTCGTAACAAATACAAAACTTTGTTTTTATGAAAAATAAAAATATCTAGGCATTGGACATACCTCTCTAACTGTGCAAAAATGTCTACACCTAGCACTCCGAATAACAAAAAGCCAATTATTTAAAACCCCAATACAGAAGTCTAAAAGATTTTATTCATCTTCACTTTATCTGCTTCCTTATTCTGACTTGTTTCAAACAGAATTCCCACGTTGTTTCTGATGCAACTAACAGCTGTCCTGAATTTGAGTTAACTGAAAGTTAGGGAAACAGCATTCCACAGCTTATTCTTACTGGAATTCAGAAAGATTAAAATATAGATAACATTAAGGTTTTTAATTAAGTGTGAGGAGAGTTACAGTTGCCACAATTCCTCAATTCCATTATTTGAATGTAAAATGAAAAAGTCATCTTTGCAAGAAGAGCTGAAAGTCGAGAAATAAAGTCCAAGTATTTAACTGCTAGAGGAGAAAACTTTGAATTATATTCCAGATATATTCTGGGATTACAAACATCAAGCAATTAAAAAAAGTCAAGTCAGATGCAAAAAACCCCACAACCCCAAAAAACCCAACTCAGCAATCCCGTCCCTACACTAGCCACCATTGGGTCTTTAAAAAACAGTATCAGTGCTGGCTTATTGAATGAAGAAGTCCAACAGCTGTAACAGCAGAATGTTAAGGTTTTCATACAGTATTTCCAGTCAGGTTAGAGTAACAACTTCCTCAACCTGGTATAAACAAAATTACTTGAATATCCATCCGTCAGCTTAGAAAAACTGCTCATCTTGATAACTTCTCTTTTTCAATTATATTTGATTTTGAGCAAACAGCAAGGTATTATCTATACTTTTGGCCTTCACAGATGACATCTTTTTAAAGACCTAAGTTGCAGGGATAATTCATGATTTATGGATAACTAACACACTGCCATACTAGAGTCAAAATTGCAACAGAAACAGGAAGTGGAATTAGAAACAATTATGTGTTACAAAGCCTATGTGTTTTTTCACTTTAGATTTAGGATAAGCATGTTGACCTGTTTCATCTTCTGTTTTAAAGAAGACTGACATTAATTTTAATTGTGGCTATTGCTAACTTGTAAGCTATACCTGGCTGAAAACAATAGTATTTGTAATATACATTTGACTAATACATGGCTAGGCACATTTGTAATGAGACACTTTGCTGATGTTTCTGAATATGCATTCCTTTTCATACATAGGCAGACATTTCCTTTGCAAAACAGCACTGTGTTGTGCATTAGGACACAAGATGGCAGCTATTTATTTCGCATTTTAGTGGAAATAAAACTCAGTACTAGTTTAGCACTAGTTTATGCTAGTACTAGTACTAGCATAGGAGGTTCAATCTGAATATGAGGAAAAAGTTTTTTACTGTGAGGGTGACAGAGCACTGGTACAGGCTGCCCAGAAAGGTTGTGAAGTCTCCTTCTCTGGAGACATTTAAAACCACCTGGACGCGTTCCTGTGTGACCTAGTCCAGGTGATCCTGCTCTGCCAGGGGGCTTGGACTGGATGATCTTTTGAGGTCCCTTCCAACTCCTAATATTCTGTGATTCTATGATACTAGGTTAATATCTTGTCACATTTTCTTGAAGATTTCAACAGACCCACCAGTTCTACAGAAGAATATTTATTATTTCAATTTACTGCACATAAAAATGCAAATTACTGTCTATTGTAAAATTCTTTATCTACTTTATCAGCTAAGAAAGAAATATACGCACTTTAGTGCCCTCCCAATAGAGGTGTCTATGTATTTGTTGTCTATGAGTGCTGGCATTGGGGAGCTGCAGGGGTGTCGCTGCTGCTCCAATGGGCTCACCACAGACACAGCTGAGCCTGGCAGCCAAGACTGTGGTGGGGAGCAGAGGTTCTCCCGCAGCCCTTGGAGAAGACCACAGGAAAGTAGGTTGTCTACAGAACATGGAGGACCACAGTGGGGCAGATACGCACGCTGCAGCCCACAGAAAACCCATGCCAGAGCAAGCTCCTGGTAGGAGATTTGTATGACTTTATTTCTCATCATCCTACACTAGTTTTAACCGGCAATAAATGAAATTAATTTCCCCAAAGCCAAGTCTGTTTCGCCTGTGATGGTAACTGGTAAATGATCTTCCTGTTTCCATGTCAATACACAAGCTTTTCTATGTTATTTTTCTCCTGTCCTGTTGAAGAAGGGGAGAAGTGTTAACCAGCCAAGGTTAACCAGCCACAACGAGAAAACACAGAAAATGAGATTGTGACAAGACACTGCTCACAGAAGGCTTTCCCTGACAAGCTTCTTTCCTTTAGACCTTCCTATTAGGAATCCAGATGATCTCAAAAGATTTGGAAAAAGTCCCAAAAGGTTATTCTGTCTTAGCAACAGTATGCCAAAGGCCCCAACCGCCTCTATGTTCTACAAAAAGTAAAGGAACCAGTTTGCAGCTTCAGTTCTCAACCTACCATTATCTGGAATGTGTATTTCCTCAAAAAGTCTAGAACTACCATTTCAGGACTTTTTCTCAGCTTAGTCCTGGCCTAGTCATTCCCCACCCCCCCCAACAGAACCTTGCATAGAGTAAGCCACATACTCTCAAAAAAAAAAAAAATAAAAAATCACACATCACTCCATGCTTTTTGTCCCACAGGGCTACAAGTCATATTTCTTGGTAGCGTGACAATGGATATTTTCCTCTTTACAGACTTTTATTCCTTTATGATCAAGCACTACAATTGCATGTACCAGAAACACGGTGCCCATATAACCACGTCTTTTCCCCTCCAGAATGAAGAATAGGTTTTTAATGGAAAGCAGTGCATTCACATGTTAAAATGGCTCAAAAGAAGCAGAAAGTTTTGACTACTTATGTTTTTTAGATTTTGTCTAGCTTGCTTTGAAGTTTGCCCAGGTTCCCCAGCATCTTTTTGCCTCCATGTGATACCCAGATTAAGCTAACAGTCCATAATGGCTTGCATTTCTGTTTCTAATATGCACAGCTTCTTTTTCTCCATATATCTACAATGACTGGATTCTCAAATTAGCAAACAAACATCAAGTAACATATGGGAGAAACAGCTAGCAAGTAGAAAAGAAGCATCTACTCTCTTCTTCAGATTGTTACCGTGTCTATCTTTCCCAGAATGGAAGCAGACACAACACTGTTGCAATACTATTAACGAAAAGATGTTGAAAACCGCACTTAAAATCCTCTCATCCTAACTGGTGAACCACATTTTTGTTTATCTACCTGTCTTCCTGGCAACAGCTTCCTCTGTTTCCAGCATTCGGATCCTACTTGTCACATTTTCTATTTAACCTACCCCCCATTTTTTCAATTTTAGTAATTTTTTTTAAAGTTTATTCTTACCAGAGTCACTGACAGATTCATAACTCGTCCAAACTGATCAACATAGTAGACATTATCCTGGTGCCAGGAATCAAGGTGAAGATAATTATACATGCCAAAAGCACGCATGTGGTCAAGGGTATACTGATCATCACGAAGTTTCACTTCTGCTACAGCTGAGGGAAAAAAAAAGCAAACTCTTTTAAAAAATTATTTATTTATTTATAATTTAATAATTTAAAGTTCAAACTAGTAATTCTTCCATCCTTAGTCCACAGGACTGGTTTATTTGAAGAAACATACGTCATGTATACACAGTTCAAAATTTCACCATAAACTTGGAAAGTGGGTCATTCACTGTGAGCATGTAGCAACTATTATGTGATGGGTTGACCGAGGCGGGATGGCAGGTACTCACCAAAGGCGCTCCATCACTCCCCTCCTCAGCTGGACAGGGGAGAGAAAATATAACAAACACTCATGGGTCGAGATAAGGACAGGGAGAGATCATTCACCAATTGCTGTCACAGGCAAAACAAACTCAACTTGGGGAAATTAGTTTAATTTATTGCCAATCAAAATCAGCATAGAGTGATAAGAAATAAAACCGTATCTTAAAAACACCTTGCCCCCACTGCTCCCTTCTTCCGAGGCTTAACTTTATTTATGATTTTCTCTACTTCCTCCCCCACAGCAGTACAGGGGGACAGTTGAATAAGGGCTGCAGTCAGTTCACATCAAATGTTTCTGCTTCTCCTTCCTCCTCAAGGGGAGGACTCCT
>NW_010205326.1:0-1411 GCF_000695765.1 Mesitornis unicolor | reverse complement strand
TTCCATGAACTTCTCTGATGTGAGTCCTTCCCACAGCTGCAGTTCTTCACAAACTGCCCCAGTGTGGGTCCTTTCCACAGGATGCAGTCCTTCAGGAACAGACTGCTCCAGCATAGGTCCCCTATAGAATCACAAGTCCTGCCAGCAAACCTGCTCCAGCATGAGCTCCTCTCTCCACAAGTTCACAGGTCCTGCCAGTGCTGGCTTCCCACAAGGACACAGCCTCTTTAGATGCATCCACCTCTTCTGGTGTGGGGTTCTCCATGGGCTGCAGGTGAATATCTGCTCCACCATTAACCTCCATAGGCTGCAGGAGACAGCCTGCCTCACCATGGTCTTCACCATGGGCTGCTGGGGAATCTGCTCTGTCACCTGGAGCACCTTCTTCCCTTCCTCCTTCACTGACCTTGGTGTCTACAGAGAAACATCAACAGGCTGCAAGCCAAAGTGCCGCAAAAGCTGGGATTCCAATGAGAACATTATTAAGAGAATAAATAGTAGCTGGGATTTATACAAAGGCAATCTTTAAAAGAATAAACAATATTGTATTAAGTACAACAGGACCTTGGACCAGCCTAAAAGTAGGAGTTCAAAACTATACAAAGCACTGTGTGACTGGGTTATCTTGACCAGATCACTGGTTGAATGGCATGCGTGGTGTGTGGCAGGATGTCTCAGTCTTGGAACACCAGACCATAAAGTATGTGAAATGATGGATGGGAAAGTGCTGTAGTACGTGAACATCCTGATTGGCTGCATAGTTGTATCATTATCTGTAGCTATAAAAGTAGAGGTAGAAAATAAAAGACTTCCCTTGGCTTTAATTTGCTGAGTCGCTTTCTCGTTTTCAGCTCACTGCAGGTGTCTGCCATATTATCACTTCTCTCTTCCAGAGATTCCTGTCATGTACATGGTATTACAGTATGGTAAAAAATCTGCTGCATCGTAACTCCAAGAAAGCAACAGCCAAAAGAAACACCTGCTCTAACTACGTAGATTTCATAGTCTTAAATTCTGAACCAAGCTATCAACACTTGCAAGGCAAAAGATTAAAATGGTATAAAGTGGAATTAGTACATGGTCATTATGAAAAAAACCCCCACATGTTCCTAGTACTCCCACTGAGGTTGAAACCTTGAGAAACATCCAAGATACTATCAAAATTTCAGACTAAACTTTTTCTAACAGAAAGGCTGTAAAGAATGGCTGTTCACTATAATGGTACCTTCTTCAAGGTAAGAAGCATGCTACCTAGTAATCCACTTTTCTATTTCCAAATAGAAATCCTCTCCTCAGCTACCAATTATCATAACTGGTATCACCTTCCTCAGACTAACCAAGCTTTTATTTACACCAGCTGCAGCTCACTCTTCTTATTCTTATCTTGCTCAGGAAACTGGCTGCTACTGAC
>NW_010205325.1:0-28651 GCF_000695765.1 Mesitornis unicolor | reverse complement strand
ATCCACAGCCCTTCCCTCGTCCAGAAGGTGTTTTGTAATTTTTCTCTCAAAGATGAAAAGCTCAAAGTATGTAGATAAGCTTGAATTTCTCCTACTTAGACAACTGATAAGTAAAGTTCAGTTGGAGGTTTTTTTGTGTTTCACTTGAATCTCTTAAAAGCTCCAGTTTATTGTATGGACGTTTATTCAGTAATGTGTGTACTTTTTAGGGAAAACAGGATATAAATTTACATGTTTTGAATTTGCATACAAGTGTATGAATGAGTGATAGTGCATGGGACATAATTGCAGTGCTAAGGGCTGACGGAACAAATACATATTTTATTTTTTAAAAGACTATTCCTGATTTGAATTTAAAATTTCACTCTGTGAAAACAAGCCTTCTGAACAGAAGCCTGGATATGTAACTTAACAAATCCTACCTCCTGTTTCATTTTCTCAGAGTTGTTACAGCAAAACATGGAAAAGTTTGGTTATGTATTTTATTCTCTGGTGAAAACGTGCAGTTTGCTTCATTTAAAGTGCTTTTATCTCTACAGCTTAATTCTCAGGATTTAAGTCTTGCTTGCTTTGACAACAAAATAGTTTAAAGTTGTTTGCACCCTGAAGTATCATTCCATTGTGTAACCCAGATTTCTGTGTAGCTTTTTGGTGTTTCAATCAGATGCCATATCTCTTCTGCTTGTAGGGTCATCTCATCTATATATACTGAAGCAGTTAGTGAACTTCAAACATAAAGTTATCTTGTACGTGGTTAAAAGAAAAACAGTAGCTGGGGTGGCACATATAGGAATGCATTAGAAGGTGCTATAGAATTTCTTGGAGAGGTCAAAGTGGGAATATGCGTATTGCAACATTACTGTGCCAACCAGAATACAAACAGTAGTTTCCAGTATAATTTAATCTAGAAATAGTTGGATCAGATAAAACCGATGCTAGACCTTCAAAGTTGAAAAATGAGTACAGTGGTGTATCTTCTGGTCTGACCTTTGTGTTCTGTAACTAATTCTGTAATTTTGCATTTATCTTGAGAGTATTTTCAGTAATGTTTATTAAATCTCTTGGACAAGTGAAGAAATAGCTAATATTTAGCAAGTGATGGCAATGCCTTACATTTTAGCATATAAGAACTTGCCTTTGTATCTGCAAAGATCCATCATGTTTATTTTAATTACTGCTATGATAATCTTCTGTATTAAAAATTCTTCCTGATTCTATGACTTGTATTTTTAAAGCATTGTGAAATCCCACTTCTTGATTTCAACTTTTCTTCTGGGAAAGCTTAAATGTACTTCCTTGACTTTATAAAGGCCAAACTTGCTGCAAGCCACCTTTGATGTATTTAGGGGTTTGGTTTTTAAAAAAATGTTGGGTGGTTGGTTTTTTTAATATTACTGTGCTTTGTGCTTGATGTTCTAGAATTTCAGTGAGCACCATCAGCATTTCTCAAAGCACTCTGAGTTTTAAAGCTTTTGCCTATTCATTAGTTAATGACTCATCATAATTAGATGGATGGTTAGGTTTGGACTTTGAAAGTGACTTGCCTTGAGAATACTCCTGTTGTTTCATACATTTAAATGTATGGATTAATAACAGTAATTTCAAATTATAAAAGGAACCAGTAGTGCATCTTGGAAGATGTGTGGTATTGTCAGAATGTTTTCTGTATACTGAAATAGGTCCTCCTCCTGGATTCTGTAAACGCTTTCAGAAAGCTGCATGGAAACTACTGGCCTTCCCTTCCCGGCTCAATTGATTGTATCTTCTGTGGAAACTCTTGGTACACTTTCTCTGGGACACTTTGCAGGATTTTCTTTCTTTTTGAGACCCTTTCAAGAAGGGCAATGGTAGGACACCAGCCTGCAGCACAGCAACGATTACCTTCTTCCCATCTTCGTTCAGGTTTTTTGCCTATCCAGTTCAATGAGTGTAGTCAATAAGCAAGTTCTTTGTTTCCTTCAGAAGAGTGAAAGAGCAGCACTGAATGAATAGTTGACTACATTTGAAATAGGGGAGATTCTGCTGTTCAGCAAGGCTGTTAGATTCCAAGTCTAACCTATGATGGAATAACAGTGGGTGGACTAAATGCTTATCTCGACAGTTTAGCAGTTATTTGTTAAGTGTTCAGAATAAGACTTCCTTAAAAGAGATATGTGGTGTTAAGTCAAACTAAGCTGTATCATGAAGACCAAGGTGTTTTTTTCTCTGTAAAAGGATTTCCATTCAAAACTTAGTGTGTGTAACTAACCTTCTAATTACGGTTGAAGTAACTCATTTCTCTCACACCTACCTCTCTCATATAGGGGTAAATAGTAGTTGGTTAGTTCGTGTGCTAAGCAGATGAAGCTTGAAATACCAACACAAGTAATGCTTTTCTCCCCACATTTGATGGTAGAAGTTACAGAATTGTGATGAAAGCAGAAATGACCTTAAAGTATTCTTGCACCATGTTAAATGATTTCAGAAGTTTTAAAAACTGAAACCTTCCGATAACAGCACTAGTTGCTACAAACTATAGTTGTCAGATATCATATTTATGCATTGAGTTTGGGAAAAATTGAATTTGTCAATCCTGTTGCTCTTCTAAATGTTGTCTACCATCTCTTCCCATGCCTTTTTCTAAAGGTTACTTAATTTAGGCTGTAGAATATTATGGTATACTGGTTGCTTAGAGTCCAAGCTGATCTTCTTGATAGTGTGTCAAAGAGTAAGCTAGAGAAGGTTAGCTCAGCAAAGCAAGCTATATTTCTTATCAGCTAACTATTCATGGGATAAATAGAAAATCTCTTTGTAATTAACTTCTGTGTAAAAAGTAGGTTAAAAGCCCATGTGTTTCAGGGCTTTGTCAGAGTCCAAAGTATAATTTTTAATTGAGGCGAAGTTGTGTCTATAGGTACATTACTCCTTCAGGTGTCTGTTGAGTTTTATGCATTAGCTTGTGATTTTACTGGTATTTGTTCAGAAAATCATGGCTCTCTGTTGTCATTTGTGTGCTATAAAATGTAATTCTTGCTGCAAACATGTACTGACTTCTGGAAACACTTCCTCTCATTGTTACTTCTGTAAAAACAGCACGTTTAGGAAACTTGTTCAGAGTGCTGAAGCAAATTAGTTGGGAGACTGAATGCTAGCAGCATGTTGTTTTGTATATTAGGTGGTTTTAGTTTTTACCCAATTGCCTCAGTTTATCCAACTTTCACCTTTGGAAGCTAAATGTTTCATTTCCGTTTAAAAATAGATTAATATTTCTTTCCCATGTCTTATTCCTTTCCCTTGCCCCTTCATTTTCACCTATCTTTAGGGCTTGAGTACTTTGCTCTGGGTAAGTTTCCAAGCTCTTTTCTCACTCCCATCCTCATTGACTTAAGAGTCTCTGCATGAACTCATGTGAACAGCTTTATTTGTTACAGCAGACTGTATCACAAGGTATTGCCACTTGGATGTCACAATAGGATGATTTGATGCATCTCCTGGAAATTGTTAGAGCTCCTCTAACCTGTTGTAAAGTCTTCAAATGCATCTGCTCAGCTTCAAGCTATAATGACTAAAGTAATTGGTGATAGTGGTGTTGATGGATAGAATGTGATGTTAGCATTCTGAAACTGCTGTATGTCAGCAAGCTCTTGTAGGTGATAGTAGTGGTTTTCTAGAAGAGAATCTTGCAGTTGTTCTGCTGCTGCAGGGTTTGGGGAGAAGGAAGTGATGTCATGACTTGTAAACTTGAAAGCAAAGCACTCAGTTCTGCAATGACGTTGAGAAGACAGCCTGTCAAACACCTACTGTTAATCTTCAAGTAAGCCTTTTTTCAAAATTATTATGCTTTTTTTCATCAGTGTTTCTTTCACGCCCATCTGTTTTAGATCCATGTCAAGTGGAGTATCTGACTTGATTATCTAGTGCAACCCTCCTGCAATCTTCAGAGGTCCCTTCTAACTCCTGCCATTCTGTGATTCTGTGAACTCTAAAGGCAAATTACGTGATAGGGAATAAATTTTCCTTCAGTTTAGACTTACTTTACTATGACACCTTTGATTTTGAATTGTGCAAAGATATTGTTACGTTCTTGACTTTGATAAAAGCATTGGTCTTCAATCAAGTATGGTCAGAAAATTCTAGAATTATTCCTTGTGAGATAAAATGTCATTTCTTGATGCTCTGAATTTCAGAAAGATGCTGTCCATAAACCTTATGTGATCATCGCAACATCTGGTTTATTCAGAGCAGTGGAATTGGAGAATTTTTCTGAGTCCATATGCTTCACTTTTCTAGTAGTTTGCAAAGAAGCAACATTTTAAAAAAATTGAGATGATGACACACGTATTTTAGCACTGATTTTTTTGGAAGCAAATATCATTATTTGTTTATTTTTAACAAGGTGATACTGATTGCTACCTTTAAATGAAAGAGAATACCGAGAAGGTTCCTAGGTGTTTACTCTGAAAATGTCTATGCATGGGATAGAATAATAATGAGTTAAGAAATTAAGCATAGGGCACTTAACAAGAAAATAAAGAGGTGTGTAATGCCTTGTGTGCAGTTAAAAAATGTTTACCATCTTAATGCTGCTTTGATGCTTCCATTGCTGCTCATAGCAACTGACTCGCTGTTGTACATACTCGTTTCATGTGTTGGAATGTCACTGCTTATGCCAGCATGTCTGCCATTGCTGTTTCACTGAATTGGAAAACAGTACTACATTCTTCTGGTTTTATAACACTTACCTAATAACTGAGAGCAACACAGGAGTGTGCAGTTCCATTGACAGTGGATTCTGTTGTGGTTTAGTTTCAATTTTCACCTCTCAGTGAAAGGAGATGTGTAATATGTCAGGCACTTTTTACTGAACATTGATAATCTTGAAGTTTATTAAAACTTTCTCTGAAGGCTGCACACATATATGTATACATATATTTGCTAAATTTTAGTGTGTAGTTCTTAGTTCATACTTAAGTCTTGCTTACCTGTAAATCGGAAATTATGGATCCTTTCATCCTGAGTGCAGAACAAAGCAAAAAAGCCAAGGTACTGTTTAAATTGGTATTTGTATAGCTTGAATGTTGAGTTTTGTGAAGAGTAAGCATTTATCGTGGAAATATTAACAATTACTGTGATAATAAGTTTAATTTGTATACAGTGTAGTTGGAGACAGCATAAACTAATTCTAGAACTGTAAGAGCTGAGAAAATGGGTTTTGAAAATCATTAGTAAAAGATGATACTGTCAAGAAATTTCCTATTTCTGAGACTGAATATTTAGATTGAAAATACTTCTTGAATGCTGCCTCTGCAGATGTCTGTCTTAATAATTGCTGTGTCTTGTTGAAAGCAGTAAGAAAAACTGTGTGGTGGTCTTGATTATTTTTATTGACGCTGACAAGACACTGAAACTTGAATTGGTAAGCTGTAGAATGCTGTGGTGCTCCTGAGTGTTACGTTTCACTTGGGTTAACATTTTAAACTGATCTCTTTTATGCACAGCTCCCACACAACTTAAACTGATAGTTGAATAACCTGAAGGTGCTGATGACTCACTGAAGAATATTAGGAAGCTTGTGTAAGAAGTAAAATGTAATTTTTAATGCTCTGTTCTTTCAGGTACTTTACAACTTTATTTTTGGAGGCCATAAATTTTTGTTCACCTCTTGTAAATGCCTAGATTGTTTGTAGGAAGTGTGAGGTATAACTTGTGAGAGGGACAGGATGTAATCCAGAGGAACCTGGACAAGCTGGAGAAGTGGGCCCATGTGAACCTCATGAGCTTCAACAAGGCCAAGTGCAAGGTCCTGCACCTGAGTAGGGACAATCCTTGTAATCAGTACAGGCTGGGGGATGATGTTTTGGAAAGCAGCCCTGTGGAAAAGGGCTTGGGGGTACTGGTGGATGAAAGCTGGACATGAGCCAGCAATGCTTGCTCACGGCCCAGAAGGCCAACTGCATCCTTGCTGCATCACAAGAAGTGTGGCCAGCAGACTGAGAGAGGTGATTCTGCCCCTCTGCTCTGCTCTGGTGAGACCCCACCTGCAGTGCTGTGCCCAGCTCGGGAGCCCCCAACACAAGAAGGACATGGAGCTGTTGGAGCGGGTCCAGAGGAGGCCATGAAGATGATCAGAGGCTGGAGCACCTCCCCTGCAAAGACAGGTTGACAGAGTTGGAGCTGTTCAGCCTGGAGAAGAGAAGGCTCCAGGGAGACCTTACGGCAGCCTTCCAGTAACTGAAGGGGGCCTGCAAGAAAGCTGGGAAGGGACTTTTTAGAAGGGCAGGTAGCAGTAGGATGAGGGGCAATGGTTTTAAACTGGAAGAGGGTAGATTTAGATGAGGCATTAGGAAGAAGCTTTTTACCATGAGGGTGGTGAAACACTGAAAAATGTTGCCCAGTGAGGAGATGGAGGCTCCATCCCTGGAGATGTTCAAGGTCAAGCTTGATGGGGCTCTCAGCAATCCGATCTAGTTAAAGTTGTCCCTGCTCACTGCAGGACGTTTGGACTAGATGACCTTTTCCCTTCCAACCTGAAGCATGCCATGATTCTGTGAAACTTTGGATCAAAAAGTATGTTATTTTCAAGATGTGCAGTAATGCAAACAGTTCATCTTTTGTTTAACTTGGAGAGGTAATTAAAGTCACAGATAGAAAACTAAATAGGTGAGCTGAATGCTATGTAAAAAAAGTTGTTAGCTACTCAAAGTAAATGTATGCCAAGTTAAAAAAAAACGCAACAAAAAACACCAAAAGAAAACAACACAAAAAACCCACAAAAAAACAAAAACAAACCACAGAAACAAACAAAAAGCCAAACCAAACTCAAAATCAAGCAAAAAGCCCAATAAACTGTTCTTGGTAAACCTTACAGTAAAGGAATTAACTAAAAAACATGGTATGCCTGCCCAAATGAGGGTACGTGAGAGAGTCACATTGTATATTAACTCTATACTGGTATTAAGGTTCACTAACAAAGCCTTTGAAGATCAGATGGGGATGAGAACCGTTTGTTTTAAAGGAACAGAGAACCTCGAATCACTTAGGTAATTAAGTGGCTGTGAAGATATAAGTATATAAGGGTGTACAAAACCTTCCCCCAAAAAACAGTTGGAATGTGAGACCATAACAGGGGGGGTTGGGGAGAAAGTGTTTGGTTTTGTCCTTGGAAAGGAATGCTATAGAGAGTAGAAATAACTGATTTAAAGCAAACAACTAACTCAGTGAACTTTAGATGGAGGTGATTTTTTAGTTCGTACCTTAGAATTTATAGGGGTATGAGTATGTGGGCAAGAATGATGTGATCTTTATATGTCACCCTGTGAGTTGCATTTTGAAAATGTTATTTGCTAAGGACTCTTCCTATCATGTGATATTCTGATATACAAGAAAGGTCCTGTTGTGGTTTAATAGCTATTTTGGAAAGCTGATGAACAGGCAAAAATAAATGATGAGCCAACCCCTAAAGGAGGGCAGCCTTTGGTTAGGTGCGTCATGTTTTTAAAAAACGAACCAAGGAGAAGAGTTCTCATAGACAATTTGTCAAAACAAAAATTCTTAGCAATTTTCTAAGCCTCTGACTGCAGCAGGTTGCAGGAAGATCTTACAGTAAATGGGGAAATAAAATCACATATTAAGGCTGATATTAAAGTATTATGTGTAAAGAAAGATCTTAACTAATAGATACTTGGTGATGATTTCTTGGTTGCTCATTACTACATGTAAAGAACTTTGAATTACTGTGGAGTGTTTTATGAAAATGCTACGTGTATAGTGTGTGGAACAGTGGATGAAGTGCTTGAAAGCAAGTAGAGAACAAATATGTGAACTTTGTCGTGCTGCTGTCTGAAGCAGTGCCACATTTACATCTAGATGCAGATAGTTGTCCTTGTCCTACCTCAGAAACAATACAGCAGAACTGGAAGAGTAACACACACAAGTGTGGAACTAAGAGAGCTGGGGGTCTGGAACCACTTGGAGAAAAAGTGAAATACGCCATTTTCAGAAGTGACAACACAAGACTGTACATGTGTACTATGCCAGGTTTCGGTTTCATAAAAACAAACTGTTTTTCCAGCAATGGATCCATGCTTAATTAATGTTAAAAGTTGTTAAATTATGAAAAGGGACTTTTGTCTAGTAATTCCTTTTAACAGGGATTAGAAAACTCATTTTCTACAACTGTCTTTATAAACTGACAGTGCTTTAATTTTACAGACATACGAGAAAATTCATGAAAACATTCATGAAAAGTGTCAGATGGATTTTGTCCACTGGCAGAAGAACAGGGAAAAGCAGTGTGCAGCCCTATAGACTTGAGAGGAATTGCTTTTTTTGCCACTTTGTGACTTTGAAGGCTGAACCAGATGGAACTTTAACCAGGCAATGACATTCGCTTAAAATTTGCTTATGAGTCTGGTGCACTCTCCTAGTGGAGCCAAGTACTTTGCTTTCCTCTGAATGCAATGGAGATTGCATTCATTGAATTTCTAAATGCCAGTTATGTGTATTGATGGTGCAAAACCATATTTTTCATCACAACATAAATACACAAGGAACTGAAATACGATAGGAGCGGGCGGAAAAACCAAATGTGCCTGCCTGTGGTGCACTTGGTGTTTGGGTAGTGATTGAAGTGTAAACCTGGTTAATACAAGTCTTACCTAATTTTGAGCTGTACCTGTTGCCATGTTGTAGTTTCTCACTTCTGGAACATAACTTGGATGGAGAACCCATTCCAGAAAGATGCGTTCTGGTTGTAAAAGTCTGGATATAATCTCTGCAGTCTCTTTTTTAATTTTTTTTTTCCCCCAGAGTCACTGATTTATTTATTTTTCCCCACTCATGTATCTTTTGGGTTTTTTTTCTTCTGTTTTTTTCTTTCTTTCCTGCAGGGATGCCTGCTGTCTGTAATCCAGGCATGGTACCGATGTCAATACCACCTCCTGCGGTCAACCCTCAACACCTGTGTAATGAAGAGGACCTGAAATCCATCCAGGACATGTTTCCCAACATGGACAGAGAAGTAATCCGCTCAGTGCTAGAAGCTCAGAGGGGGAACAAGGATGCAGCTATCAACTCCTTGCTTCAAATGGCTGAAGAATCATAGATCCCCAGTCCCTGCATAGTCCCTGTCATCAATGCCACTTATTTTTACTTGCCAAGCCAGGGATTTAGCTAGAGGAAGAACTTCCCAACAGCTTTCTGTTAGTGCATCCTGTGTGAAAGATTATATCCCTTTTCTCCTTGGACATTCGGACCTTTTTCACTTTCTTTCTCCATCTGTACATACTCAGTTTAGCTTATGTCCTACAATAGTAAAGATGCTTCAATGATATATCAGCTGTGCCCTGTGTGGCTAGATTCTGATGGGGGGGCGAGTAATGCTGCTTTTTTTTCTTTGTTTCTCTACCCCTTTTCATAAACTTGTTCTTACAAAGTAACTCTATGCAGTACAGGATTTACTACTGTTTTAGGTTGAAGGCTTCTTTTTCCATTGAAGGTTAGCTCTTTAAAAATAACTGATTTGTTGTATTTACGTTTTATCGAGCAGCGTACTTCTGCTAGAAATGTCCTTGTTCTGTGCTGTTTAGTTATTGCTGTGTTCAATTCAATTAATTGAAGATTTTTAATTTAATAAGCTGAATTTCTTAGGTTGCGCTGGTACTATTTGTCGTGAGCATCTTCTATTCAATCTAGTCATCGGGCACCAAAGCAATATATTCTCTAGCGTGGATTGGGGGGCTTTATCTTCCCATATAGTATTGTTATGTATCTGTAACATCTGAACAGGTGACTTTCAACTCGTACAGTATGTACTGCTGTAGCAGAGAACAGGACTGAGCCCTAATGTACTCCCACAGTTAATTGCACTGTAACTGCTACTTCTGCATTCCCACAACACTATTTCAAAAGATAAGTACAGAAAGATAGATTTTTTTTTTTTAATACCTGGAAAATTACTGAAACTGTAAACAAGTATTTAAGGTGTCATCTTACATTAAAAAAGCAGATATTTATGATCTGATTATAAGGCGCTTTTCCTTGCACATATTTCAGCAAAATTATCGTTTTATGTTAGTGGAAAAGCTATTGTGTTTTTTCCTGTGATCTGAAATACGAAGCACGAAAAGTAGTTTCGTAATCTCTGGCATTATGAGTTGCTCTGTGACTTGTTAGACTACAGTTGCTGTAGTCAATTTATTATTTGATGCAGATGGAAATAAATTCTTTGTGAGAGAAAATTTAACATATCTGAGTTATGATCTAATCCTCAGAGAACGTTGGAGGTTGCTTGTATTTATTGTTAGTGTTATTTTTTTCGGATAACTTCATCTTGGAGCTGCAGAATCTTATGGTATGCACCAGTGACACCCATTGGATAAATATCTGCAGCGTCTGTTATTGTAGAGGGTAAAGTAATGCACTTTAAATAGTATGCACCAGTTTATTTTTCCAGTGATGTGCAATGTTGCTGTTTTATCTTTTTAATGTTTAATTTCAAATACTTTCTACAATAGCCATGGACCTTTATATTTTCAAGAGTTGGAATGAATGTACACTTGAAATCTAGGCTCTTGAGTGATTCATGAGAACATTAAAGTCAGGTTTGAGACAGGGAAAAGGGACTCATATTCTCTTCTTCCTCACAATTTGTTTCATGTCCCATGCTTAAAATATTTTCTTTATTATCTGCTGAAAAGCTGATTTTGAATACCCCCCCCAGTCTACATTGAAGAAGCCTTTAGCTGGGACTGGCAGTAGAGCAAGAATATTTATTTTTTTATGATTAAAAGTGATGCTGAAACTTTTAAAATAAAGCACCAAAAAATCATCAAATTTTTTGACCTTTTAAAGCTGTCTTTTCATAATGTGTGATTTTAAGTTTTGTTGTAAATCCCTTGCCATCTTAAATTTACTGTTGAAAGCATAAGTGTCTTTATACATCTTCCAATTGGCTTTTCAGTAATGAGATTCAAGGCTATAGTTTTGGTGCTTTAGTTGTAGAGTCACCATATTTTTATTTTCTAGACTGAAACGGGTGTTCATGAAGAAACTTGTCTTGTCTCTTCCTTACAATTGTGGTAAATTTTGTGTACGAGTAGGTGTAGGGGCATTTGGTCTTTACAGCACAGTGATTTTTGACATTGTCAGCCAAAAGGGTAAGCCATGGTAAGGATTTAATGCTTAGATATCTGCAGGAAGAGTCCCTTGCTCTAACTCTTACACAGATAGTATGAAGTGCTAGGGATGGAACAATTCAGGGAAAATGTATATATTTAAATTTTTTTATTAAAACATTGGGATCCATAATACAGCTTTTTATAAAAGCAAGTGGTCATGGTTCAACTTTAATGACTGGTAAATTGTATTGCATCCTATTACAGCTCAATTTCAAGCACAGATTACCTTTCAATCCAAACCACCAGGAGGGGGTAAGTGTGAATGTTAGGCAAGTCAGGCTTATTCGTAAACAAGGCTCTGGGTCTCTGAGGGATGCTCCTGTTCTTCGCATTTTCTGTTTGTTTTGTTCTAGGCAAATGTTATGCAAAACGGGGTAAACACATGAGATGAAGATGGGATATGTAGGAGCAGTATGGCCAGTAGATGGATTTCAGCATGTTATATTATACTTAAATATTGTTCTGGGCATTTTTTGTCTTGATTTAGTTAAGCATTGTAGCTGAAACTCTTATGTCAAGATCTGCTACTTTATCTTCTTAAAAAGAACAGAACACTGATCATAAGCCTACTCAGCTTTTCAGCACACATATCCTCTGTCAAACTGTTCATTGTCAGGTCTGAATTGGAGAGAGATGAAGATCGGATGAGCGTGTTAAATTATTCTAGGGTCTGTGAAATGAAGGCATTGGAATTGAATGTCTGTTTCTTGATCTAAAACAAATTGTCACTCATAATTGTAGTTTTTGACAAACTGGTAATGGGACAATACTGTGTTTGATGCTGCTCCCTGCTCACCAGCTGCAAGCAGCTTGGAGTCAAGGCCAGCTGTGTAAGACTGGCATCTGCTAAAAGTTAGTGCTCTTAGTGCTAGTTTGAGTCCTGCCGAGAGCCTAAACTCGCTGAAGGTAGGAACATTTTTTTTTGTCTAGCTAGATCCTTGCAACTGTCTTCTCTACTGCTCTTTGCATCTGCTGATGGTACTGAATGTTTTTTCCCTTACGAATGTTATTGCTTGTTTGGTTGATATGTAATACTATACAGAGGATGTTTTTTGCTGTAATAATTCTGAAGACATTGTTTCTCTGTATTGAGGTCCAGTGTCCAAATGTGTTTCTTGCACTCTAAAGTACATGAACTTTTTCATTCTAATTTAATAAATGTATCATCTAAATGAAAGTGTATTACGTCTCTGTTGGAGAGCACCACAATTTGAGTCATTGTCTATTGACTGATCTAGAATTCAGTTACTGTCTTTTATTCAGACTTGTGCATTAGTTACCAAGTTACTCTGGTTCTTAATATGATCATCTGGTGGCACTAGTACAGTGAACTCTCAGGCATATTTTAAGCATTCATGTCTAGGTAGATCCCTTTGTAAACTCCTCTAGGTGCTGCTTTCCCAAGAAAAGGTTACAGTATTGCAGGTTTAGAGGACAGAATGAGGCAATAGTGAGGTTGCATTGTTTGAGGGACAACATTGGAGGGTAAGAGAGGAGGTAGCAACAGTGGGTATGTATGGAGAAAATGCTCTGCAATGTGGAGGGGTTGAGAACTCTGGATGAGCGGTGTCCAAGTGAGCAGTTATGAAGTAATCGTCCTTATGTTATATTTTAGTTACAATAAGAGCTGGCTTTATTTGCTAATAAATAATGAAGTTTAAAGGTTTTGTTTACATATCATCTCTTTAATTCTATGATTGACTGCAAAGCTATCGGAGGTCCTTTTTCTCGTTCAACAGCATTGCTGTGCTCAGTGATTATTAATCAACTGCTAGCCTATAGTATTGGTGTGGTATCGAGCTAACATACTGGGTGTTATTGTCCAGTTTGTAGTGTGTTTTTATAAGGAGTTATTTTTTTAACAAATGACAGTTGAGAGGAATCCTTCACAACTGAATTTCCTTTGATTGATTTCTTTAATGTACTTTGTACCCACTGTGTAATGAAATTGTGTTCAAATTGGGCTTTCTTCTAGCACTTGAGTATCAGTTTCTATCCTAATTTATGTTCTAAAGCTTACACTTTGCTTTGCATAGCTTTACATTGCTTTGCTTACATTTCTCCAGGGCAGTGTGAGAGATAAAAGTGAGAATTAATTTACTTAAACAAATGTTGGTGTTCTTGTGGCTGCTAAGGCATCTATTTCATTTTAGTATTTATTAGCTTTTTCATTTCAATGCTAATCACCCAGTGATGATGTGTGGGGGTGTGAAAAGAAATCAGTGTATTTTGAATTATTAAAGCGTTTAAGAACATCAATGGGAGCAGGGCCTCTATGATGAAATGCAAACGTGTTTTCTAAGAATAAGTAAGAAAAATGAAAACCCATAGTAACAATCTTCTCTGCTGCAGCCTACTGAAGACTTCAACTTTCTCTCCTAGATCTTCAAGAAACTTGTCTAGAAACCCAAGTTGATCTATTTTGGTACTACAATGTGTTTTAGAAGGATTTTCTTTACTGTCTTGCCAAAAACTGTATTTAATTTTGTAAGAACAGATAGACTATACTTTATATTCTGTAACTTCTGAAGTAAAATTTGCATATAGATGGGAAAAGTGAATTTGTGGAAAGCAAGTAGATTGAAATTGATCTTAGCTACATCTGTGTTTCCATGTGTGGGAAAACTACAGAAGTGCTGCTCTTTGGAGTATTCAAATAATTTGCTTAGAACATGTTTTTAAAACATTGAGTGTGCTAACCTGGAGTATGAAGCAGACTAGATACAAATGGAGAACCTCTGTAATTTTGATGTGTTTATCATTGGAAGAGAATGAAGGACTTTTGCTTTTTCATGTAGACAGTGATGAAATTGCAGTAAGAAGTCCACAAGTGATCAAAAGCCACTCCAGAGCTTTGGGGCAACTCGTTCAAGATCAAGAGCACGAGTAGTGTTCTCTATCCTTCCAGTTGCAGGGAATGATGAGAGAAGAAACAGGAAGACCCAGCAGATCAATAACGTGCTCAAAGACTGGTGTTGCCAGCAGAATTTTTGGGTTTTTTGGTCACGGGTTGATCTACGTGACACCAGACCTGCAGACAACAGATGGGCTGCATATGTCTTTGGGCAAGAGTTAGCAGGGCTCTTTGAAAGAGCTTTAAACTGGATTTGAAGGGGGAGAGGGATAAAACCAGGTTTACCAGAGATATGCCTAGGGGTGGCATGCTAATGGTGTGGTAGCAAGGACCCTCGGTCTGCTCCATGATGTGCTGAGTACACTGGAGCATGTTTGACATCTCTTTATACTAATGCGCACAGCATGGGGAATGAACAAGAGGAGCTAGAAGCTGCAGCCCCGTGCCAGAGCAACGACATCACTGCTGAAGCAAAACCTGGCGCGATGTGTCCTGTGACACGATGAGTGGTTATAGGCTCCTCAGGAGGGATAGGCAGAGCAGGTGAGGCTGTGGGGGAGTGGGGTGGTGGGATTGTATGGTGCTTAGAGTTGGTGATGAGAGCCTCGGGGGTAAGGATGGAGAGGAAAGCAAATAAACTGGATGTTGTTATTCTACAAGGAATGAAGTGGTATCTCCAGATCTACTGCCTTTGTCCTTATGGGTGATACTAACTTCCAGGACGTCAACTGAGAATATCATACAGTGCCCCAGGAAATTCTGGAAGCACTTTAAAGATAACTTCTTGGTGCATGTACCAAGGGAGCCAACGAGGAAAGGTGCCCTCCTAGACATCCTAAACAGAGGGACTTGTGGGTGAAATCACTTGTGGTGATTGGTGGCTCTCTTGGTCACAGTGACCATGAAGTAGAGTTTCAAATCATTGGTGATAGGAGTAAAACTGCTAGCAGAACTTTGACCCTGGATATGGGGAGAGCAAGCAGGCTACTGAAGGAGCTAGTTAGTAAGGGCCCCTGGCAATCTGCTTTTTGGAAGGTATTGGGGTTCATGAGTGCTGGTCACTTCTGAAGAGCCATCTCTTAAGAGTGCAGGAGCAGGTAATTCCAAAGTATCGGAAGTGAAGCAGGTGAGGCAGATGGCTGGCTTGGCTGAGGAGGGATCTTTTAGAAGTTAGGCAGAAAAGGAAACCGTGTGGACATTTGAAGTAAGGACAGGTAACACTGGAGGACTACGGAGATGCTGTTTGCTACTGTGGGAAGAAGATTCACATGGCCAAGGCTTGAGTAGAGTTCAAGCTGGCCAGCACTGTGGAGAACAGTGGAAAGGGCTTTTAAAATATGTTAGCAAGTAAAAGAAGGATCAGAGTTGGTAACACTGGTCTGTTGGTGATGAAGTTGGTCACCTCACAAATAGGGATGTAGACAAAGGAGACATTTAATGCCTTCCCTGTCTTTAACACCAGTGATGGGCCCTGGGACCCTCGGAGCCCTGTGCTGGAGGACTGGGACTGGGGGTGTGGGATTATAAACTCGCAGCTGAAGCCTGAATCTGTTTGAGGCTTGCTGCTCCAGCTGGAGGGACATAAGTCTACAGGCCCAGGTAGGGTTCATCCCAGGGTACTAAAAGAGCTGGCTCGAATCCAAAACATAGCCCAATATGAGGTACTATGAAGAAAATTATCCAAGCCAAAACCAATATAGTTTCAAAAAATACAGCTGTGCTTGGAGTAACTCTTTGGGAAGGTAGAGATCTGTGTAGCTGAGGATATCAGGTTGGCCAAAAAGTAATTGTGCTTTGTTTTGATTGGGTTTTGGTGGGGTTTTTGGGGTGGGTTTTCTGTTTGTTTGTTGGTTTTGTTTTTAAATAGATGGACATACATGTCTTGAGATGTAACTAACTTCATTTTAAACCACGAAGTAATCGTGTAACTTGACAGCTGGTAGTTCAAGCTTTTTTTAGATAAATAAAGCAGCTCATAGCACTTCAAAAGCAGATCTGCACCAGAGGAAGGTGATGCTGTCAGTCTGGTGGGATTTCAAAGGTGCTGTGTGTTCTGCATTGCTGCCAAGGAACCAGACCATTAATTCAGACGTGCACTGTTCTCAGCTGGATAACTGCAATGATGCCATCGAACAGAAGCATCCAGAATTGGTGAATCTCAAGGGTGCTGTGTTTCTCCATGATAACAGCAGACCATGGACAAGTTTGGTCGCTCATCAAAACTTGTTGCAGCTCGGATGGGATGTGTTCCCACATCCACCACATTCACCAAACCTGGCACCATCAGACTGCCATTGTTTTGTTCTTTACAAAACACCTTGAATGGTAAAACCTTCACTGCTGATGAGGATATCGAATCATTCTCAGAACTGTTTTTTGCCAAAAAAGAAAAGAACTTTTTTGAGCGTGGAATCATGAATCCCAAAAGATGGCAAAGGGAATTGAACAAAATGGACATTATGTTGTTTAATACAGTTTTTGTTTCCCATGAAAAACTCCCCTTTCATTTACCCAGTAGAAAACCCACAATGACTTTTTGGCCAACCCAACAGTATCAGTTCAGCTCCCTAACTTTAAAGTGTCTAGGTTTTGAGCTTAAAAAGGTTAGGTTGATTTATACATTTATCCTACTTCCAGTGAATTTGCAATGCAGACATCTTACCTGGCCTTGATAATTTCATTTCCTATCATTCTGAATAATGAAAATACCACTCTGCTTGTTCTAGTAGATGTTTCCAAGCTTAAAACCTTTTGTAGTCAGCCTGTTGTTGATAAACCTGTCTGATGTTTGTTGACTGCCACAAATAATTGTTTGTTCTTGCATAGTAAAGCATTGAATTACATTGCTGGAAATCAGATATGCAGTTCCAGCACAGCCATAGCACTACTGAAGAAATTACAAAACATAGAAGGCTACAACAGCATGGTTTTAATGGCATAGGATTTTTTAATAAGTTCAAAACTCCCATTAACTTAAAAGTGGTGTTAGAAAATAGGGAGAAACTCTTAAACAGTTGGGTGGGGATGTGTGCTATTTTTTGTCTTTTCAAGTGTTTTCTGCAGTGGTGAAGCGTTTAAAATGTTTATTATTTCTTTCAGTAATAACTTTCTTAATCCCAAATATCCTAAATATTATGAAGAAAATTGTTACTTGAGTTGTTTGTACAAAGTGTAAATTTGAATCTTACTGAATGCCATTAAAATTTCTGATTAGGAAGGGCAAGTTCACATACAGCTTAGAAGTTCTTAAATGTTGTCTGCCAGTTTGAGTTGTTACACTGTCTATGTGCACAACGGGCTAGGGATTCCTCGTGTCCTCCGATTTCATGCTACCTTGCTCTTAGCCCACTCTTGGTACCATACACATCTCACAGCACTGATGTTCTCTACAAATACAGTTGCATCTTGAAGCATGGGGCAGGTAGTATATTCCCTTGTAAAAACACACTTAGCTTAGTTGAAGAAAAGAGGGAAACAGTCAGATTTCCACGTTCTGTAATGTGCACTTGAACCTCCTCTTGTGAAGAGAGGTATCTGCAGAAATGAATGGCAATGCTTCTTACGAGTGTGAGAAGTATTTAAAAAGAAACTCTCGTGTCAAACCTAACAAACCTAATTGTTACAGTCATAAGAATATGTCTGCAGTTTCCCGAGTGAGGTACTTAACGTATTTTAGACAACATCTGCCTTTTTTTGAGAAAGTAGGGGCTGATCAGCCTGGAGAAGAGAAGGCTCCAGGGAGACCTTATTGCAGCCTTCCAGTTCCTGAAGGGGTCCTACAGGAAAGCCGGGGAGGGACTTTTTACAAGGGCAGGTAGTGATAGAACGAGGGGGAATGGTTTTAAACTGGAAGAGGGGAGATTTAGACTGGATATTAGGAAGAAATTCTTTCCTGTGAGGGTGGTGAGACACTGGCCCAGGTTGCCCAGGGAAGCTGTGGATGCCCCCTCCCTGGCAGTGTTTCAGGCCAGGGTGGACAGGGCGTTGGGCAGCCTGGGCTGGTGGGAGGGGTCCCTGCCAATGGCAGGGGTTGGACTGGATGAGCTTTAAGGTCCCTTCCAACCTAAACCGTTCTATGATTCAGTGACTTATCCTCCTGTTGGCAACATAATTTTGAGGGTCAGGAAATAAAAGTGTGAAAACAGGAGATGTAAAGGTACCCATAAGAATGTTCTGGTATAACTTGTTGCCACGACGCATGTTGCCTCTTATGGAATAGAATCTCTGCTCAGATGGAATTGCATTACGTGTAGTGGCAAAATTGGCAATGCAAAAACTCCGTATGTTGTTGAGAGACAAGTAGGTGACAGGAATGGACACATCAAACTCCTTAGACATATTTGTAAGGGTCGGTCTGGCTCATAGTTTAAACAGATCTCAGTAATGTCCAGTGCACCAGGCGACTCATGGGGGGCTGCAAGAGAAACTCAGTCTTGGATCACCTTGAGGACCTGGCTCTACAGAGGTGACCCATGGGGAGCTGTGTGGATAGCTCAGCCCTGAGTTGGCTGGGAAGCACAAAACTAAACAGAGCAGTGCTGCATCATTCAAAGAACAGAAACCTGAGTTGAGCCTTGAAATCTCCGAACAATTGATATGCCCTGAGTCCCAATCAAACCACTATTCAATTGCCTGAAAGTATAACAAAGGTAAGGTGAAGGATTTCTGTCTGGCTCCAAGGGACCATGACTATACAAAAATATGCAAGAGATAGAGCATACAGAAGGGAACATCACCCATAATAACTAAAGATAAGGGGAAACACTGCTAAAGACAAACACCCCAGGTGGTCTAATCCACTCAGACACACGCCTGCCTGCTGTCACGTACATCAGGGGATAAAAACCCTAAGATTCATGGTAGAAATTGGGAGTTACTTCTCCAGCCATGAAGTGATGAGAACCTTCTCCCTTGGTGGGAATGCTGGACAAGGTAACTTACGTGGGAGCCCTTACCTGGAGGGTCAGGATGACTGGACAGATTGATGAATTCGTTCTCTCTCCATTCCTCTCACTCGGGACACCTCGTGGGTAAGATTATTTACCTCAGCTAATGCTGAGTGATATATTTTCTCCGCAGGTGTTTACTCCTTGAGTGTATTTGATATTTTCCTTCTCAGATGCATGCTTCCTGAGTGTATTTTACATTTCTCCCCAGGTTCATTTCTAGGCTTCCCTGGGTGTATTCTTGGTTTTGCTCCACTGTGTATCTGTTCGACAGGCTTACAGTGGGCAAGTTGGTGGTGGTGTTTGTGTGTGTGTGTGTCAGTTTTATAGTGTGGTGGTGTTTTTATACTAGTTATGCAACCTTTAGTGTACCTGTAGCTTTTCAATTTATCACTGGGAATCCAAAAGAACCTGTAAATGTTGCTATAAATTAATGATTACCATTTGTTCCCTGACTTGCGTCTGTCACGTATTCGGTGCCGGCCTCTCAAGACCAGATTTGTTTCCCCATTTTCGCAACATTTATTCATTGGTATAGTCGGCAGGATTGCCATGGATAAATTACAACAGGAGCCCTTGCCTGGGGAGTAAGTGAACATTTGGCAAGCTTTAAATTTGTCATTGCAGGTGATTGACTAACATACGTGTGGTATTCTGAGTTGTTTGTGGGTTGTGATAGTGTGTTCCATGAATCGCCTGTGTATTGTAATAGTGAATGTTGTGAGTAGCCTGGGAGTTGTTGTGAATTGCTTATGGGCAGTAATAGTGAGTTTTGTGAGTGGTCTGCGGGCTGTCGTGAATTGCCCGTGGGCTGTAACAGTGCATTTTGGGAATCTCTTGTGGTTGTAATCGTGTAGTCTTGCTTTTAAAACTGCAATAGCGCATTCTCCATTGTATCCACAGAACCTGCAACAGTGACGTATTGGATCTCAACATGTTGTTCAAATGAATTGTTAATTTGAACTCTGCAGTAGAGTCTCTTCTCGTCACATTAATGTTATATTAAAAATGTAGGAAGTCCTGTCAAATACCAATAGAGGAAGGGAGGTAAGGGAGGTGAGTGAGAGAGGTCAAAATCAGTGAAACAGCTCCTTAAATCACTGCCTGGACTTGCTGTTTAGAAAGAAGAGGAAACAGGAAAAATTAACACTGAAAGGTGAGGAGGAAAGAGAAATGTTGGTGTAAAGGGAGAGGTGTTTGTCTTGTTTAGTATTTCTAGATCGTGTTCTTTTTCTCAAAATATGCTTAAGACTTAGAGAAATATTGATAAATGGAGACCTGCTGTTCTTTATTAACTGAAATAATTTGGAGCTATTGTTTCCCACTTGAAAGGGTCATTGGTTTCATCTAATATTTCAAATTACTTTTGGCTTATTTGGCTATTTTCCAGTCCTCTGCCTCATTGAATGTTGTTGGTGTTTTCTTTTTGGAAAGCCTAGAGCAAGCATAGGTCATTAATTTGGACTGGGAAGGAAAGGGCCCTGCATATGAGTATTGTACAGATATCCCACCCAATTTTGTTTGTTCAACAATATTAAATTCTGTCCTCCAGCTGATGAATCTCAGTATACATATACATAGATAGATATTAATTTAAAACTTAACAGATGTCTTTCATGTGGCTAAGTATTACAGTTCCGCAGATCCACTGACTTCTACAGAACAACAGCATAGCCTTCCTGTTTGCCTGGTTTAGATCATGAGACAGTAAAACAAATAAATGGTTTTATTTACAGTGGGACAATTTATTCAATGGGCTGTTTAAGATTCTCAGTATGGTCAGCAGATTTGTTTAAAAAGCATTGTGTTGACATATCAATAAGATACACTAACTAGGTAGTTACACTGTAGGTATGTGTATTACTGCGTAACATTCCCTGGTGCAATAGTCCCTGTAATTGACTGGCGGATTAGAAAAATGAGTGGTTTGTTTCCTGATGTAGGTAAATGCTTTTCTATGGTAATTTGTAGTGAAGTATCCGTGTATTTGGTTATGGTAAATATCATAGGATGAAAAGTCAGCACGTTCTGATTAAATTGATACCCCATGGAAATGACAGGAAAAAGCTCATGATTCATTTACTATTATATACCGTTTCTTAGTTTAAATATTATTTGTAATTCTCTACTTCTAAAATTAAAAGTATTTTGCTGCTATGATTGTTCATCTAACATACCTGGTAATTTTGCTATAAAATTAAGGCGTACTTGCATTTTATCATTTCAAGTTTTAAGGAGCTTGATACAGTACACAATAGCTAGATAAAGTTGAACATACATGGCAACTTCTTGTATATCAAATAAATGTATGTCTTTATGTTTTTAGCTAATTTCCCTGCTTTAAAGTAATTACTGTATGTTCCTTGGACTTCTAATTGTAGTATAGCATATGCTCCAAAGAGTAATCTACATGTTTGTCTCCTCCTGAATCCTGTTCACTTAAAGTGCCAGCTCCCTGGGCTTTCTTCTGTGTAGGCTTGAGAGAAAAAAAGTACAAAAATAGATGCCTCTTAAAAAAAAAAAAGGAATCTGTATTTTAAGGAGAACAGAGAAAAGTCAGTAGTTTCTAGCATTTTGCAGTAGGCTGGTTTTCAAAGCAAAAAAAGCCCAGAGCAAAACAACCCAGTCCCCTCCAAAAACCCCCAAGTTTCTCTCTTCTAAGCGGTGAATTATGGTACTGACTTTTTGGTGGGGTTTTTTTGTTTGGTTTTTTTATTTGTGTGGGTTTTTTGTTTTGTTTTGTTATGTTGGTTTTTTTTCCCATGAATGCAGAGCCTGAACACTGAGGACTGTAAAGCCATGGGTAACTGATACCAGCTACCTGGAAGTAACGTGGTGTTCAGCTTCGAGAAGTAGTCTCTGCATCTTCCGTAATTTAGGAATTTAAAATTAGAAAATTATTTAAATACTAATATAATTGATCACTGATGGATGAACGTGCTCTGCAAGGTTTAATGTTTCCAGTAGAATTAAAAGAATAGATCCTGGTTTAGTTTTCTTTAGAGAAGCAAATAATGACCGTTAGAGGGCAGCTTGAGATTTGAACTGGAATATGCTGCTAACATATTAGTGCAGTGCTTAAAGCAGTTGAGGAAAACCTGCAGACAGAAAATGTTAGGGGAGCTTTGTAACTGGTGATCATGGTACTAAATACTCAGAACAGAGGAACTAGGAAGTTAGGGAGGAAAGGAGAAAAGCACACAGATTTCACTGGCTTCAGTCTGAACTCAAAGCCAACTTAAGAATTGTTTACAGATGTGTGTGTTATATGTCACATAAGTGTCAGTACTCTTTTGCACTCTGCAGCCTGACCTAGCAGCTCTTCAGCATCATTTTGTCTAGCTTGGATTGATACTGCTAGCTCTACATTATAACACCAGGTCTAACATGGCTGGCATATGTTATGTCTGTCACATAGGAAGCCTTTCTGCAGCCAGCAGTGCTGGTTTTTCACTGCAGTACAGTTCTAGACCTTGGCTTTTCATTGTGGTACTGTTCTAGATCCCATCAGGCGCTCTCTGTTCTTGTGGTGCTATGCCCAAAGTGCTAAACCGTCTGGAAGCCAGAAACCTGGGAAGTTATGCTGAAGCTGTTAAACTGCTTGGCTCACTGCTTCAGGGCTGTTTGGATGTCTCCTCATAGCGATACCTGGTGTTCAGGGTCAAAGAATGCAGTGGTGAAATTGTGAAATGGATGGTGCACAGCTGGTCTGGCTTCAGCCCACATTCCCAAAGGAAAGTGGTTTATTACTGGGTCAGAGAAGGTGCAGGGAGTGGTACAACTGTCTGCTCCACTGTCCTAGCTAGTAAGCCTGCCTGGAGCCTGTGAACCTGCTGTGAGACAGGCAAACCATGGGTAGTCAAGAGATGAATGGAGATCAGTAGTAAAATGCAAAGCTTACAAACCTGCCTACTTCCCCCCACCAGGTAATCCTAATATGATATCGGGTCATAGATAGGGCTCTACTGATTTCATTCAAGGATTGAATTTCACTTCTAAATAAACATGTATAAAATGTGCAATTATTTGATTGAACAGTTCCTCCTTTATTTTTCAGCCAAGCCTTCAGGGCAGATTTCAGGCTTTGTACTCTAACAGCTGCTGCTAAGGTAAATACTCCAAGCAGTCCAGGTAAACATCGTAACTACTGTGGGGAAAAAGCAGCCAATTTTCTCATCAGTGTAAATCCATTCAAAATTTCTTAGCACAGGAAGCAAATGCAGAGTTTAAAAACATATCCCGAACTTATTTGTGAATATTGTTAAAATTATGGGCAGGACAATTCTCCAATTTTACTAAGTTCATTGACTTCACCTTACAAGTAGTTAGAGCTTTCATTCATACATATAGATTGGTTTCTTCAACTGAAGAAGCAAGTGCTGTTTTTTACAGCCAGATCCCTTTTGATCTAGAACATGAAATGGTAGTGATGAATAAAGTTTTCCCTTCCTCTTTTTTCATACTTGTCTTCTGGACCTCTCCGCTAATTATAAGGAAAACAAATTACTGGCTGCCTGCTCTCCCATGGTCTTGGCAACTAGCATGCGTGGAGCGAATGAGAGGTGGATTTATCTCTGCATCTTTCATGCCAGTGAGCAGAGCTATTTACACCTGGGTGAGGGAATTTAAGCTCATTCAGGAAGAGGGTTTTGAGAGTGTCTTCATTCTCAAAGGCTGCTACAGAATTTACCCGTCTGAGTTAGAAAACTCACTGATGCCATTGGACTCTCCATCATCTACGTAATGAAGATGGGTGTTGAACAGTCACCAAAGTTGAACACTGCTGAAGGTTTTATTGATGGAATAAGAGACAAAATGAAGAAGAAAAGTCTTCTCCCCATCACTGTGATGTCTGTTAGGACTATTACATCCATAAAAATGATATGCAATAAAACATTCTCTAGGCACAAGGGTTAAGTGCAATGTAGTTAAAATGTTTTCCAGTTTTGTTTTTTAGAGACCTCTTAAATATTTTTTCCAAAACGTCAGTTTTGTGATCAAATGGAAGCATGTTTGCATATTTCTATAGCTAACACAAAGGGGTTTTACACAGTAATCTATTTTTACCCTTGAATATTGTATCACTTATTAAAACAAACAAACAAGATTTAATTATTTGACTTGTATTTTATTTGGGTTTTTTGTGGTTTTTTGTTGTTTTTTTTACAAGTAAGAAATGAGTAAATGTGGTAACAGAAAATGATGTAAGATCTGTTAAGGAAGGAACGTAGTTATTCTGGGGAAAACATCGTTCCAGTTCCCTAGGGTCTCTGCTTTCTTTTTCTAGTCATCATCTCTTTCTTCTGCTGATTTTCCTTTGGGAACCAAATGCTGCAGGATTTTTCATTTGGGAGTCATATTGTGTAGAGGTTTGCGAAGTGCATGCGTTCATACACTGGCATTGTTCCACATAGACATAGTTATAATTTATGCTTGTTCCATTTTGGCAAGTCAGAGTCACGTCTCTTGTTTGGCTGCTGACCTCCTGACAGCAACTACATTCGTGTTGCATCTGGTTTGCTTGAAGAGAATACCTGTGTTCCGCCAGGGAAAAAAAAACTCATTAAAAACTGACACACAGAAACCCCCCAATGACTTTTGTCTTGGGGTTTTTTGGGGTGGGTTACTTTTTACATCCTCTCTTCTTCGCTCACACACACTTAATGTGATTTTAATTACCTGTCTCTTCAATAGTAAAATTGTTCTTGTTTACATTGAGTCTGATCCCACTCAATGGAATCATATAAACACATCAAATTTGTTGCTATTCTATAATCATATAATAATTTAGGTTGGAAAACACCTTTATGATTATTGAGTCCAACTGTAAACTTAATACTGCCAAGTTCCACTAAACCATGTTCCTAAGTGCCACATCTATCCATCTTCTAAATACCTCCAGGAGTGGTGACTCAACCACTTCCCTGGGCAGCCTGTTCCACTGCTTGATAACCCTTTCAGTGAAGAATCTAAACCTCCCGTGGCACAACTTGAGGCTGTTTTCTCTTGGCTTCTCACTTGTTACTTGAGAGAACAGACCCACACATACCTCGCTACAGCCTCCTTTCAGGTAGTTGAGGTCTCCCCTCAGCCTCCTCTTCTCCAAAATAAACAACCTCAGTTCCTTCAGCCACTCCTCATAAGACTTGTGCTCCAAACCCTTCACCAGCTGCTTTGCCCTTCCTCAGAAGTGCTCCTGTGCCTCAATGTCTTTCTTGTAGTTTGGGGCTCAAAACTGAACACAGTATTCAAGGTGCAGCCTTATCAGTGCCAAGTACAGGGGGACCATCACTTCCCTACTCCTGCTGGCCACACTACTTCTGATACCAGCAAGGATGCTATTGGCTGCCTTGGCCATCTGGGCACACTGCTGGCTCGTGTTCAGCCAGCTGTCGAACAGCACCCCCAGGTCCTTTTCTTCTGTGTAGCTCTTCAGCCACTCCTCTCCAAACCTGTAGCATTGCATGGGGTTCTTGTGACCCAGACCGTGAACCGTCACTTAACCTTGTTGAACCTCATGCAATTGGCCATGGCCCGTTGATCCAGCCTGTACAGGTACCTCTGTAGAGCCTTTCTACCCTCAGGCAGATCAATACTCCTTCCCAGCTTGATGTTATCTGCAAACTTACTGAGGATGGACTCAATTCCCTCATCCCAACCGTTGATAAAGATACTAAATGGGACTGGCCTCAATACTGAGCTCTGAGAAACAGTACTGGTGACCAACTGCCAACTGGATTTAACTCCATTCACCACAACTCTTTGGGCCCAGCAATCCAGCCAGTTTTTTACCCAGTGAGGAGTTCACCTCTCCAAACCATGAGCAGCCAGTTTCTCCAGGAAAATGCTGTGAGAAATGGTGTCAAAGACTTTACTAAAGTCCAGGTAAACAACGCTCACAGCCTTTCCCTCATCCGCTAAGCAGGTCACGTTGTCATGGCAGGAGATCAGGGTAGTCAAGCAGGACCTGCCTTTCATAAACCCAGGCCTGATCACCTGGTTGTCCTATATGTGCTGTGTGATGGCACTCAAGATAATCTGCTCCATAGCCATTCCTGGCACCGTGGTCAGACAAAGGGCCTTCTTGTAGATTTGTTACATTTGGTAACCACCAGTCAACTGAGACCTCCCAGTTCAGCCAGGTCTTCTGGTAAGTGTTTGAAAGCTCTCTCAGTACCCTTGGGTGATTGATTAACTTGAAAGACTTGTATAAATTAAGCCATATAGATGCTAAATTAAGTTTTTTGAACTTACACTGAGGAGCCAGGACAAGTTCCTTCACAATATACCAGCTCAACAGGTTCAGAAGATTCACAGTCACCATGGTGGATCACAGTTTTTTTGCTGTAAGGCTTGCAGTTTGTAGCTTCATTAAAAAAGAGGAAAAAATCATACTCTTGAAATCTCTGTATCAGAACTAAATGAATACTAAAACAATTTCAAAGGGCATGATGGCTGATGATTGAGAATCTGCAGTATGTGACAGTGGAGTAGGGTATATTGTATAATGTATCTGGAGTTTTCAGGTTATTCTTTGATCTCAACTGTATGGTGTCTTTGGAAGATAATGCAGAGGCTTGAGCATTGGTGCTTTGAGTTGTGGTGTTCAGTATCAGGAAAACAAATTTACTTTTTTCTTTTGAATAAATAGCAAAACACAGGGTCTTGATAAATATAATAAGTGAAAACTGAGGAAGCAAAAGAATCCTTCCATCCACTCAAAGATAGATAGAAGTTCAATAAAATGCTTTTCAAGCAGAAAACATTAAAACATTACTTACGTTTACATATTTTGCAGCAGCCATCAGGAGTAGTTTCCTCTTCACTCTTTGCAAAAGTAAAGAAGGAGTATTTGTATTAATGCACAGGTGACAATGAGTATAAATGTACATTAGCATCACTGAAAGTGGGCAGCAAGCTACTCTGCAATGAACACTGACTGAAACCACGGATGACTTATTGTCCCCACCATAGAAGCCTTGAATCCCTGTAGCCTTATGTAAAAATACTAAGCTTTCCTAATTACTAAACGTTATGTCAAGATTACTTTCCTTTTTAAGATATTTCTGTGACTTTAGTGAAAGTGGTTAATTGTATTCTTCCTTGCTCCCTCTCTCTTGCCCTCCCCGCCTTGTCCTTTTAAACTGCACTCCATCAATGAAGACTTGATTAAAACTTACAGGATCGCACTCCCCTGGGTTGTACTCAGGGCATACTTTTTTAGTTTGAACTGCAACAAATTGGTCTTCAATTTTTTCACATTTGTAATGGCTGCAACTATCAAGCGGCAGGATCTCATCAACCTAAGATTTTACAGGAAAAGAAAACAATTATTTTGTTCATTGTGATCAGGTATAGTATGATGACTTAAAAAATCTCTGAGCTAATTAAGTTCTCACACCTCAAAGATTTCAGATGCTTCTGAACTTCTTTCAAGTGACAAAAGCAAAACTTTGCCAGCTGTGGCCAGCTTGCTAGTTTAAACCTTGAATCCGAACACTCAGACTGCAGATTAGAAACCACCGCCCAGCTAACGACACATGTCAAGAAGTTTTTATTCCAAGTAATATTCAATTCATAAAACTGGTGTTTTGTTGTTAGGGTAATTTCAGCGTTAATAAGATTTTTACTAGTAAGGTACATGAGTTGACTCTTAGCCGTTCTAATCTGTATTGGTTAATAGAGAGATCTGAAAACAAAAGGAATACTTACATTGAGCATGTGAACAGTCTTATTACTTAGTTTGATTATGCAAGCTACTTCAATACACTTCCCGCAGCACTCTCCATCCTCAATCATATATTGATAACCCTACTCACAAGGAGATGAAAGGGAAAGTATGTTGAGTTGGTGATGGAGAACTCTCGTCCTCCTGTAATTGAAGGCTGACTGGGCAGCCTAGAGAAACTGAACTCACCAGGGGGCAAGATGTTTCACACTGAACTGTTTCACAATGCACAATATTTGCCTTAGTCACTGGATCTTTCTCAGAACTGCAGGTGCATTTCTTACATGAATCGGTTACTGCTGACACTCCAACCTGGAAGACAGAAAAAAAATAATCAATGGTTTCTATATGATGTATAGGCATAGCTGAAAGCATTGCTGAGAACCATTAAGGTTGCTGAAATGCAAGTGCGACTGAGTTATTCAACTCTCTTCAAACATAAAGTTGTTTGGCTTTATGCCTTGCAAGAAAGCGCACATTACTTAGGAAACTAAATTAAGCAATATAAAAGAGAAAGGTAAATTAATAAAGCAAAGGTAAGACTAGTTTGTACTGCCTCATTATTTTACCAGCTTTTCAATGCTCCATTTAAGGTTTTTTTTTCCCCTGTAAGTCATATTCAGTGGTTATAAAATAATGATAACTTACAAATGGAGTTTAAAATAATTGGATACATATGTAGATACATAAGCAGAGATACAAATTTGCAGATGGATTTTAATCTTTCTGCAATGTTTCCCCAAAAAGTTCCAAAGCTAATGTTTAAATTTTGACTAAATTACCTACGTATCAATTTTAGCAAAAGATTTAGGTATCAATTAAAGCAAAACTCCTGGCTTTAATTTTGAAGGTTCTCTGGTCTTACTTCAAAGAGTGGTTGAGTTTGGGCTGTTCATCAGCTTGTTTGGAAAATTCATTAATCCCAGAATTATGATAAGGTTGAATATGGCCAAATGCCGGGTCCTGC
>NW_010205324.1:5405-36679 GCF_000695765.1 Mesitornis unicolor | reverse complement strand
CATTGGTCTCAGCCCATCGGTTCAGCCTGAAGAATGAATGACTCTGGTTCTTTTGGTATTTTTGTATATAGGAACCAATACCAAGAGACTTTTGTGCATGAGTTTTTCTAAAATGTCTGCAACAGTATTTATTTATGTGTAAATGTCCTGTGGACATTGCAGTATCAGCATTTCAGCAGAAAGCCCAAGGTGAAATTTTATAGAGTATACTTTGGGTGTCTCAAATGAGTGGAATGTTAAATAACTAGAACATAATGTAAATAACAGAATTATTTGAAAAGTTACTACAGATAAATAATTGTTACAATTTGCATTTGTTGAGATGTTACAGGAAAGGATTTAAAATTATGCAGCATGTGAGCTCACGTGTTGTCACTGAGCTTAGCCGTGTGCTTCTTCTGCACCATTTAATTGATCCAGGAACAGGAAATATAAACAACTCCTTTTCAAAGTAACCTCAGTTACATGGTTTCACTCTTCCTACCAGAGAATGTGTCTGTGTATACACAGACAGAGGCATACTCTTTTTCTCAGACATCTTAGAAGACAGAACTGGAATAGCACTAATTCTTTATTTTATGACCATTGTAATCTCTCAGTTATTAGCAGTTTGGCACCCATCAAGAGCAGCTTTTCCAGCACTTTCGATCGTTGAGGGAACTGAAACCCATGGCTTGACAGAAGATTTCAGAGAAGCCCAGAGAGCCCTGGGGGAACGGTTTTAAAATCGCAGATAACTGATAGACATGACCCCCTAGGTGTCAAGTGTCCCTGTAGCGAATTTGAACACGACTTTTGTCTTCCCTGTCAATGAGATGAAAATGGTGCCATTTCCCTGAGAAGGTGGCCGCACAGTGTAACAGCAGCTTGCAAGAGAGCTCGGAAAGGGTACCGCAGGAGTGGGAGAGCTCACTTGTGCCTGTCACCTTCCTCCCCTCTAGAACTGCACATTAAACGTAGACTGCTGTTGATAGAGGCAGGCAGGGTTTAAAAAGGAAAAAAAAAAAAAAAAGGAGTGGGGAGAGAGAGCAAATATCTCTCCTGGAGTTTATTCCCACTATTCCTTCTGCAGAACCAAGGGAAGCCTCTGATAATTCACTGCTGGCAAAAATGCGTGTCCAGTTTTTACTGCCTCATGCACTTTATTTTGATATGTTGAGCAAACCATAAAATTGAAGCAGGGACAGAAGAGGGGAGGAGAAAAGGAAGGACAAGTCCTAGAGAGGGAGTTATATGATACAAGCCCTTAAAGCCTGGGAAGAAGCTGCTTAAAATTGCTGAGTATGAAGCAAACATCGCCTGGGTCAGCTTTCCAGCATGACAGCAGTAAACATCTGACCAGTAATTCAACCCTACAGAAGAGGTGTTCAAGAATACAAATATGAATGCTCTGTTCTGCTTATGCAGTCAAAATGCAATACGTAAGCCTGGACTTCCCTGCCAACGCGCTCGCTCTCCCATCCTCTCATTTGATGAGCTGCTTCCATGAGAAAGCACTGCCTTTCTGATCCCATTAGAGAAGAGAGGCTCTGTCTCTGCCGTCCTTTTTGCAGCCTGTGCACTCTGTGAAGCCCGCCATGCATAGGGGATTTGTTAGGAGATGCATTGGGACCTAACATGTCACAGGCAGGCTTGTTATGGATGAAATCCCGCTGACAGAAAGGATTAGCTGCAACCGAGAGATAAAAACAAGAAGTCATATTTTTAAGGAAGGTTGTGGTGCAAAATTTCATTTGTTTATTGGGCAAGAAGATAGTCAGAGTGTTATTAGAGATTCTATGCCCTAGGAAACTGGCAGTGAATTCAGCCTGGTGCTGCCAAACTGTACTTCAGAATCTCAGGTTTCATATGAAAAAGGGGAAAAAAAGGCAAAACAAACAGAAAACCCTCTATACCCTGCAGCTGCAGGGAAAATACTCAGAAACTCACTGTGACCAGAGCTGTGTTCTTGTCTTGAGTCAGCAATCAGCTTGAAGCAATACCTTTGAGAAGAGCGAACTGCACTGGTCATTTCAGTGCATGTGAGCTATGAAGTAGGACATGTTTACACAGCAGCTAGATAATTTCTCTTGGGTTTTTTTGCAAAGAACTCAGTGTAGTGCATGCTGTTTGAGAACATATTTTCCTGGGACAGAAGCAGAGAACCAGAAGGCAGGTTTATGTTTTCTCATGTAAATTAGAATTAGTATTAAAACTTCCCTTCGTCTCCTCTCCCTATGCCCTTAAAGAGAAAAAAAAAAAAAAGTCAAGCAACTTTTCAAATTGTGGAGAAACAGAGAGACAAGGGATATTTTCTTTGCCCACTAGAAAAAGCTTTAGTCATATCCGGACTCTTGCAAATATCTAAACAACACCCCCTTCTTTCCACTAACTCCTACATTCTCCTTAGTGCCATAAGCCCCAACTTACAATTATCCAGCTTTTAATACATTCCAATTCTGCTCTGACAGCTATACAGTGTGTAACAGTTGCACAGAGTCAGAAGGCAAATCTGCAGAGCACAAAGAATAAAGAATTTGGTGACAGTTTAAAGCAAATATAGTGAATATGGAAGTAAATGACATAAGTAGAACCAGATACCGATGGTATTTTTTCATTTCTGTATGGATTCTAAACCTCCTGTCTCAAATTTACCTACACAGTACTGTGAATTTCCCTTCTGGCATCAACTCCACTGATTTTACATTTAGCAGGCTGCAAAATACAGGGGATCTTGTACCTAGTGTTTATGGTCACCCTCAGGAACCTGTTAATCACTGGAAGAATTGTGTGGTTGTATGGCTCGCATCATGTTTGAGCATTGGAGCTCAACTTTAGAAAAGCACTGTAATTGCTAATAATTAGTCCTGGGTAAACCTCACAAGGTTTACTTAAGAGTCCCTCACGTCAGATTCAAATCCAAAGCATATCTGAAGTATCTGAACCGTTTAAGGATCTGGGAGGTAATACTTTGTCATTGTGTAAGGCAGAAGACCTGTGTATGAAAGGGCAAGGGGATTTTGAAATAATCACTGGCTCTGCATTTAATTTGAGTCAATGAAAATGCCAGAATGATTGAAGTGTTTATGCTGAAGATCAAGGAGTTAGATTGGAAGAGGGTAATCAAACCAGGGATATTTATCTTAAGTTTTTTAATATTTCTTAGGGAGGAGATAATAGAGGACTGTGAGTGTATGGCAAAGGAGTGTTGGGAAGGAAAATCAGGATCAGAAGCCAAATGGGTGTGTAGCGATGGTTTGAAAATGACAAGTAAAAATAGATATATGCTTCACTTGATGGTGATGAATGGGTTCCTTGACCTGAGGAGGAAGACTAGAGGTGGTTTTTCATTGTGGAGATGGTAATTTGGTAGTGGCAGTTGCAGGTGAAAAAGTTTGCTATTAAAAATACAGTGGAAAAAATGATTGGTCTTAATTATATATGGATGTTCATGCCCCATTGGCCTCGATTACCCGAGCAGCTGTGCTTTTCTGCAGCAAAGGCTGTGACACACTTTGGTTGCCATTTTTCCATTCTTTGAATGCAATTTTCCTATTCCAGTTTTCTCTGACTGTTCCCAGTATGCCTTTTACTTTGTGTTTGTGCTTCGCTTATGTTCAGTGCTGTAGTATTCTGCACCACTCATACAATCATAGAATCATAGAGTGTTTTAGGTTGGAAGGGTCATTAAAGATCATCCAGTCCAACCCCCCTACCATGGGCGGAGACACTTCCCACTAGACCAGGATGCCCAAAGCCCTGTTCAACCTGGCCTTGAACACTTCCAGGGAAGGGGCATCCACAACTTCCCCAGGCAACCCATGCCAGTGTCTCACCACCCTCACGGTAAAGAATTTATTCATAATATCTAGTCTAAATCTACCCTCTTCCAGTTTAAAACCTATCGCTTACTTGCCCTTGTAAAAAGTCCTTCCCCAACTTTCCTGTGGGCCCCCTTCAGGAATTGGAAGGCCACAGTAAGCTCCACCCGGAGCCTTCTCTTCTCCAGGCTGAACAGACCCAATTCTCTCATCCAGTCCTCGCAGGAGAGTGCTACAGCCCTCTGATAATCTTTGTAGCCCTCCTCTGGACCTGCTCCAACATCTTGATGCCCTTCTTATATTGCGGGCCCTAGAACTGGATGCAGTACTCCAGGTGGGGTCTGAGAAGAGTAGAGGGGCAGAATCACCTCCCTCCCCCTGCTGGCCACACTTCTTTTGATACAGCCCAGGATGCAGTTGGCCTTCTGGGCTGCAAGCTCACAGTGCCGCTCATGTTGCGTTTTTCATTGACCAACACCCCCAAGTCCTTCTCCTCAGGACTGCTCTCAAGCCAGTCTCCACCCAGCCTGTATTTGTGCTCGGGATGGCCCCTACCCACATGCAGGACCTTGCGCTTGAGCTTGTTGAACTTCATGAGGTTGGCATGGGCCCACCTCTCCAGCCTGTCCAGGTCCCTCTGAATGGCATCCCTTCCTTTCAAGGTGTCAACTGCACCACTCAGCTTGGTGTCATCTGCAAACTTGCTGAGGGTGCACTCGGTCCCACTGCTCATGTCACTGACAAAGTTGTTAAACATTTACCGGTCCCAATAGCGATCCTTGGGGATTACCACTTGTCACTGGTCTTCATTTGGACATTGAGCTGTTGACCGCAACTCTCTGAGTGCAACCTTATCCAGCGAGTGGTTCATTAATCACATCCATATTTCACCAGTTCTGTGACCAGGATGTCACTGGCTACTCACCTGGCCCTTTCCTCTGGCACCACAAAGCTGTTCAACTGGCCTTGTGAAGTTGGTAAACTGATGAGTAAGACTCATAGAGTCAGTATTGCCATACCTGTACGTACAGTACATACAGTTTCCATGACATGGGAGGTGGGATCAGTCATATCTTGCTTACACATCTCTTTTATCCTAAGGGCAAGGAAACATTTGCCAGCAGCCTATAACTTTGCCTCTTTGCAAGCAATAAATGCCAGGAGTCTTGTCAGCTTTTTACATACTAAGACAAAAAACATGTTATGGGCTGCTGGCTCATTCTCTTCAAACATGAAGCATGAATTTTGAGGTTAGTGTTTGCTTAAAACAGGTTCTTATTGAGATGAATTATAAAAATTTCAGTAAGTACCACATTTTAAAAGATAATAAACTGACTGTTAATGTCGAAGGCAGAGCTCCAGGCAAACATTAGCAGCAGCCTGAACCACATACCTTTATGTACCTTCTTTCTCCATAGCACTTGGCATAAGGAGTTGAAGCAGCCCTGAACTTCAGAAGGCAGTTCTTAAAAGCCCGGAAAGTCAGAAGTGCTTCACAGATACCATGTTCATGGATTTTGTTCCTTTGCGTGTGGGTTTCAGTCCTACTTAACCATGCAAGTCCCTTATGTGCATGTGACATCAATCCATTTCTAGAGTAAAAATACCTACTACATTGCAGTTTAGCGTGGTGCAATTAATCATATGTTTGGGCACTGTGGTGCCAGGTTTTATTTTGTTTTGAAATACTGCGTATGGAAAATTGGAAAAAAAGAAATAGTGAAATGCCATGATTAGCATAGTTCTCTTCTTTTGCAATTCTTTGTAAAAATGTACCAGTGATACAACTCTTTTAAAGAGTTGAGTTTAAGATAAATCTTTCATACTTCAGGTCAGGGTTAATTGCTTGCCCTCCCAGTCAGGAGTTACCTGTTACTTGCCAGGTTCTGATCTGTACACTATCACGACACCAGTTTAGAGATGATCAACTGCAGTGACCCATTTGGGAAACACTGGTATCCATAGGTCTCGCCCTTTCCTCTTCACTGGACTTGATTAGTGATTAGACATTGCTTTGAAGTAATGATAATGTGCCTTTAATTAGCATCAGTATTTCTTATCTTTTGGGAAATAATAATGTGCTGCTTTTTTACTCCTTGACTGCTGACAGATGGCCACTTATTAGACATCATTAAATTCTGACATCAATCATTTTTGTGCTTTCTAAAATCTGTTCATAATTTAAATGAAATGTTACGTACAGGAGGATGGTTTTTCACACCGGGTTGTGTAGACTTTGATGCAGTGCTTCAACAGCATTTGGTGGAGGGCTTTTTTTTAAAGACATTTTAAGTATATTCTCCGAGGCCTTGCTAACTTGTCATTTCAGTGTACATGCATACGTTAAAAGGGGCTCTTGTATGGAAGTAACTTGAATGCTTTTGAGACAAAGCCACTATTTAAACATATAGAAACTTGAACTTTTGAGAAGCCTGTGCTCATATGCAGAAAACATTTCATGCATTTACAAAAGAATTCAGATTGCATGTTTTTGTGAATGCCCTGAAAAAGTGAAGATGAATTCCTGTACGTTATTTGCAGCAATGCTTTATTTGACTTGACGCATTCTTGGCTAGACTTTCTAATTTGTTAATTGTGAAATGGGTACAATTACAATCTGCATTGTGTCCTTGCTCATCCTAATAGCAGTATTAATTTGCAGTAAGGGACAAAAATTATCTTGCGGAGTTATCAAGCAGTGTTTAGGCTTTCTGACTGCTAATTAATTCAGAGCTCAAATGCTGTACCTGCTGTTCAGAAGTCTGGCAGCTTGTATTCATCACCTGAGTGACAGCTGTTCCTGGCCTTTTTTACTTCTAAAAAGAGTACAAAAGATTAATTTCTTCCATGCTAACGACTGCCATATTGAAGTAACAATTGTGTTAAAAATGTAAATTTACAAAATTTTGTCTTTAACAGATGTGCTGATGTTGACAACATATTAGAGAAAGGATTGATGATAGAAGTCTAGAAGTTAAGAGAAATCGCTAAGCCTTTCTCCAGTACACTGTCAGTTTTTTCTGGGCAGAGAAAGAAAAGTGTCTCTGACATTTGATGTCAGAATCAGATCCTCCATGTAAGCCAGAAGAGAAAGAATTAAAATATTGCTAAGTCAGATTTGAACATTTGTAGTCAGGGTGGAATCTGAAGAATTTTTTTCTTGGAGTAAAATTCTTCTTTTACTATGTACTGTAAAGGAAAATATTTATTAGTTACAATTCAATGTTCACTTAAGCCATTTAAATGTCACGCAAAATAGTAAAGAACAGTTTTATATGCTGCATTCAAAGATCACTGAGTTGTTATTTGTTAAAATAAACTTCTCTGCCCTAGGAAGAAATGGTAGTCTTTGGAAATAAAAAGGGGGCTTAAAGTCGTGCAGGTAATTTAATTTAATTTAATCTGAGAATGAGTATCATCTGGTATAATGCACATGTTCACATGCAGGTTTAAGAGGATTATGCAGTTTGCCTGAACGATGGGGGAAATGAGATACTAGTGTTATTACTGATATATTATTATTGATATTTTCCTTCATTTTCACAGAGGATCAGATAGCCAAAGTATATATGTTCACTCCATCCCTCCATTCCATCCTGCCTCTAAGCAAAAACATTTTAATTGTACTACATTTTCTTTTTGGAGGAAACATGAGACAAATCGACAGTTGCCTCCTGTCAAAGGGTATTGCTGAACTGCTGACACCAAACAAAATTCCACAAAAGCTTCCAGTTAGTATTTTAGGGTAAATTTAAAGGTTTTTTCCTTCTCCTGCTTTAAAGACCTATAAAGTCTGGTATGTGTTTTGCTATATAAGTATTTCAGAAACACAGATGTACAGCAGACAAGTCATAACAGTTATAAAATTTTCGTTCTCATTTTGGAAGCCCTGTATCTTGAGGGAAACTCAGGGTGGACTTGCCTAATGCCTCTGGGCTTTGATTCTGCTCACATCGGGTTTTACGCATTCTGATTCAGTAAATCTCATTAAGCACATGTTTAACTTCCAGTATTCACTGAAAGTTCTCTTGACTTCAATATCAAATTAAGCACACGCTTAAATGTTGTTCAGAGCCTTAGGGAAAGGTGATTAAACTAAAGAACAAAGCTATGCTATTAAATATTTTAGCTCATTCAAATCCAGTAGATTTGCTGATAGTGATTCACTGACTAATCTGTATTTAAAGTAAACCAGTTAACTTACAGTTTCCTGTCTCTCTTGATCAGCTTGGAACACAACATCAGTATATTAGTTGGGTATTTCTGCTGTGACAATACATTTCCTATTAGTTTTGACCTACTGTTCTATTCTAATAAATAATTAGTGATTATAATGAGTGATTGAAAATATAATAGGAAATAAACAGGTGTCCAAGCTTGTTTACAAAGTGTTCTTGAAAATGAAAATAGTTTTTAATAAATTGTTGTCTTGTTCTAAGTTATTCAAGCATCTTTTGTTATTAGTCATTAACTTTGAAAGACATTTCAGTTTACGCATACAGGGATGATTTTTTTAAGCTTTAGCAGTATTGCCTTAGTGTTCTTTGTGTGTGGACATTTTCAGTGTTAATTTGTTGTAGAGTTTGATACAGAGTAATTAAAAATCACCTTTTGGCAAGACTGGAATATAGTCTTTGAATTAGCGTGTGAGATACTCTAATGAATCCAGCAAGAAAACACACTGCAGTATGAAGTTTTGTCCTTAGTATGTTTATTAAGAAGTCCCTCAACGTTTTAGGATTTTGTGAAATACTTTCTGTAGGGGATATTTGTTACCCTCTAGTCCATAGAGAGAAGTTCTAAAATAGCCCTGTAATGATTCAGAAACCAGAAGTTTGCTTACGTGGGGGTAGGTGAGCAGCAGGAGGTTAGAGGGAAGGTTGTTGGGTATTTTTTCTCTCTCTCCCCCCTTTTTTTTTTTTTTCAGTTGACCATAGAGGAAATAATCAGACCAAGACTAAAATATTTTTGGGAGGCTGGACATGGCATTGTTAGCTTCCCCACGTTCCCGTCCTGGAACAGTTACCGTGTGTGCAAAATCATAAGGTCATTGAAATCCTGCAACGAGTTATTTGGGGTCTTTAGTCTCTCTGCAGCTTCTTGAAATAAGTCTGAGTGACAAAGCTACATAATTGTTGCTACTGCTGTGTTAAAATCTTACGGTGATTCAGTCTCAGGGTGCTCACTGAGTCAGACCAAGAAACCATCAAGTCTGCTTACTCGTGTTTGCTTCTTGACCTTTTGACAAAGATCAAGTGTAGCATATGTTTTTATCAGTTTAATATCTCTTATGTCCTCAACTTGAGGATTTTATATTAAATGAGTTTGAGGACTGGGAAATGTACTAGGAGCTTACTCTGTCCTCCCTGTGCATGAAGCTAGCTATTGCTGTGTTTCTAGAATGGTGTGAAAAGAAAACGAAAAAAAAAGCAACAAGTCCCCTAATAACCATAAATAAGTGTTAAGGGAAGAGCAAGAACAGAAGCAGCATATATTATGCTTCTCTAAAGTATTCTCTTAATCTCCGTTGATTTTCAGCTGAGGGATTTTCCGTAGCCTCAATAAAACCCCTGTAAAACTAAAATTAAATAGCACTTCTGGTTGCATTTTGGTCTTGTATTCACTGTGTTCTCAATCCATATGAATATCCATTTTATGATGTCCAGTACTATAACATCAGATTATCACCTTCAGGACTGGGCAACACTTTGTACTTACCAGGTACATTGGGCCTACACTCAGTCTCATCCTTGTTAAAGAGTGAGTTCCTGCATTGCTGTTACTGTTTGTTTTCACTGACCACTCTTACAGGTGCTATTTTTCTGAAAAAATGAGATAAAGTAGCAACCAGAAATAACCCCAAAATGCAAAAGAGAAGAAACATCATATCATAGTGAAATGGTACATGTAGTATTATATTTGATTTGATTAAAAACCATTGGAAGGAAATCGATGTGATTGATACCTTTGAGGAAACACTGCTGTCACAAGTGTTTAAAACATAATCTGAAATGTGCTGAAACACTATGGAAAGTTGGTGTTTGTGCGAACATTTTTGATTGATTAAATACCAACTTACGGCGTTTTATAAACTTCAGGTCCAGGACTGTTCATAAGTGTCGCAGTCAGTGGGTGGCTAACAAAAGCTGGTTTGATTCGGCTTGTGACATAGTTACCACTGAGGTCTGTGTAATGCACGAGGTGAAGACAAGCATGGTTTATGACATCTTTTGAAACAGAATCAAGCCACTAAATGCCAAGTTGATGTGACAGGGTGAAAACTGGAAGTTGTATTAGATGCAGAATGAATACAGTTCAGATAGAAAGTGGTTAAAATCATTCCTAGGTGACATAAGAATTTGACCCTTCAAGGATTTCTTACTAAGTCTGTGAGGTAATACAGAAAGGAAGAACCTGTGTCATTGTGTATTAGTGTCCTTGAGTTAAGTCTCATTACCAAGACACCTTCAGTTTTTTAATTATTTGACCTGCCATAGTTAATAAAAAGAAAGTTAATTTGGTGTGACATTTTTGGTGGTAGCTTGGTGTGCTATCAAATTAATTGCAATAAAATAATAATTTCAAAAAACCCCCCCGAACTTTCTGTTCATTGAATTTTGAATTGATTGATGATTTCTTAGTCATTATTCATGTCTGTATTTAATTTAGGACGTGTTAAATAAAGCTGATGTTCAGGGGAAGGGAATCAAGTTTTTGTTAATTGTAACTATTTTCATGTTGCTATTTAATGGAAAATACAGTATTTTTATTCTTTAAAATTACTGTTTAGAACCAAAAAATGGTGTCCACAAGATAGAAATCCACTGCAGCAAAATACCATCTTATTACTATGTGTACTACAATGCTTACAGGTTTTGTCAATATATGGTGTCTACTGGCAAGGAAGCTTTTGTTTGTCGTGGGAACAAGATGATTGCTCCTCATTTTTCCTGACTGCTGAGTTCTTTAAGTGAAAAGCATTTTGATCCTTGAATAAATATTGATTGTCTCTTTTGTCTCTCTGAGAAAATTAATTTAGTATGAGTTATATTCGCCCAGGTGAGGGAAGGGCAGCTCAGGAACCCACAGGCTACTTACACCTGTGACACAGGCCAGCATTCAAGAAGTGTCTTCATTACCCCTAGGTCAGCACAGGAATGCTGGTTCTTTTGAAGAGTGTTTCTTGGGGCAGAGCGAAGGAGGATTCATGAGCCATTTGTCCACAGCAATAGTACTGCAGACTTTCTTTTTCTAGCCAAAAGGTGATAGAAGCTATCTGCCTTCATTCCTGTCCTCCTCCCCACCTTCTGAGGTGTTCTGTACCCTAAAACCCAGTGGTCTAGGTGAAACCAAGGGCACTAATGCACTGTGCCTTCAGAAACAGCCATAGGCGAAACATTAAGATCTGCATTTTGCTGTGCTGATTTTTAGCACGCAGAAATCCTTTTCACAGTGCATTGAGGCAAAAGTAGAGAGGTTGGCAATAGCCAGGTCATCCTTTTGGAAATAGGATCAAAACATGGAAGAGAGAATGTAAAGTGCCGAGGTAATGCATGGGAATGTGTTTACAAAACTGAGCGCCCATTGCTTACGTTCAGCGTACAGGGGGCATGAACATCCTTTGAGAGGGGCTCAGTGGCGTTTTCTTGATATGCAGATTGAAACAGAAGGCAAAAGCAATGGGAAGAGTTGGACTGATTTCTTGAAAGAATTGGATGCTTCCACTTTCTTCTCTTTGCAGCTCTCTTAAGACATTATTGTGAGAAACATCTGAACCTTTGCAGATGACTGCATGTGCCTGTAAATATTAGTGTTTTGCATCAGTCTATGTCCTTATCAGATTCAAAGCATAAGCCTGTTACTGTGTTATTGTAGAAATCATGTCATGCAAGTGCGAAATTTCCGCTTTCCTGACTTAAAAATTAACTTTTCTTAATCAATTAAAAGGTAGACCATGTAGGGAAGAGTGCTGGGTTCCCTTTAGAGAGAGATAGCTATGATGTCCTGATTTTCCATTACAAAAGCAAAAATTAGCATTCTAAGAAATTAGTTTAGTGGAATTTATTGCAACACGATAAGCTTCGGTATTTGTAAAGTCTAAGCTTCTGACGTGGTGAACTCCTGAATGTTATTGTGAAACTATTTTTTTAATGTTTATATCATGTATGTAAGTCTTTGTATTACAGCATTGGCCATTTCCTTAGTAAAAAGGTTTGAGGAGATAAGAAATGATAAGGATTGTACATCTCCAGGATGATGTTATCATGCTTTTGTTCCAGAGTCAGTACTTTTGAATTAATGTTGAATTTATGTTTATTTTATTTTTTTTATTTTTTGACTCCTCATACATTTTAAAAAAACCCTCCACCACAACAAAAAAAACAAACTAAAATGAGCTAACGTATAAATATAACTCACTTCTTCTGTGCCTCAGACAGAGCTTAATCCTACCATTGACTTTATGAAAACAATTAGGATTGTTTGAGAAGGTTTTAAGCTAAAATGGGGACGTTCATATGGCCTGTATTATCTCTTCTCAAGGGAATGCATTTTGTTGAAGTGACGATCTATGAGATTCAGTACTATGATGTCAAACTTTGTTCTGCTGTGTGAACATAATTAAAACACAAAAAACAGTAGAACACAAGCAGTGGAACATTGTTGGACTTGTAGATATTTCCACATAGGTGATTTAAAATTTGATGGAACAGTGATATGAGTGTTTGAGGCATGTCCGTGTGAGATGTAAGAAAAACAAGCCTTAAGCAACTTAGTTATTTCCCTCACAAGGATTTGATCCATAGAGGAAGACGCAGTATTTATGTGCAATAGCAGCTAGGTATTTTTAGAATTATTTTAAATTCCTTTATAGTATGTCTCTGTGTGATTAGAGAATAGATACAAAACAGATAAGGTAACTATTTGTCCCATTTGTGTGAAGTGGTCTTCCAGGATAAAATTACAATCTATTTCCTTCTAAATGAATCCTTCTGTATTCCTTTGGGAGTTAATTAATTAAGGCTAAGCTGATAAATATCTGCTGCTGTTCTGCAGTCATGACATGCCGAAACACTAGGTATCTACATGGAAAACTCATTCATACATCAAAAAAATAAATAAAGTGCCTGTGCCTATTGGTTCTAGAGCTGTTATGTGATACCTTAAATAAATTACTTAATTCCATGTTTCAAATACCCAAAGCTATTTTTATTATTGTTACTATTAACTTAGATTGTGTTAGTGTAACAGCTCTTTCCTTATCTGAGAGGCTTTTCTCTTGATGCAGGCAGGTCATCTCTGTGGATTGTGCCCTACCTGCTTTACTGCTTTATCCATGCTATGGCTTGAACAAGTAGAGTTGAACATAGTGTAAATAAAGCATCCTAAAATGACTCTAAGTTCGGGATTCCCTCAGTGATGGGCAGGACATATTTTGATGTTGTATCAGTGGGATCATGATACGGATTTCTTAGTTACTTTGTACATGCTGGAAAACTAGGTGGTTTCCTTGTTTCTCTTTGAGGGGAGATCAAAAATTCATGCTGCAGAAATGTTAAGGCTGTCAGTGTTTGAACCAGTTAGTTAAGACAACAGAGAACGGCCCATTCAGTTGCAGAAGATCCTTGACTTGACGAATACATGTGTTTAAACACGATTGCTTTTTATGCTTATTCCAGTCGTCTTTTATAATTTTCTTTGGAATTATATTTTGTGACCTAAAAATAGGCTAATTGCAAAACAGTTTCATATAACAATATTGAATGTAAAGGTATTTGTGTTTCTACATAAATGTTCTTTTGTATTAATTCTCCGCTATATTATCTCAGTGAGGTGGATTGAAAACCAGGTGCTGGATCTTTTAGAAATGCTTTTGAATGCTGTCTTCAAGTGGATATTATGAGGAATTAATATAACTGGAGCTTAATCATAAACTTTTCCCTTTCCTGACAGTACTGACATTTACTGATTTCTACAGAAATAGATGAAGCATAGCTAACGAGTTGTTTTGATCATTTAAGGTGTCAACGCAAACCCAAGACTCATATGTTTTGACCCTGTACCTCTGAATTAACTGTAGAAGAGTGAAAGCCTAAAAGCTGATGTTTTGCAAAGACTTATAAACTGCTCTAAAAGTTGCTCCATTTTAGCAACTTTAGCCTGGAGTAACAAGCCACTGGTGAACCATGGGTGACTGCACAGGAAGGAAGTCTGCAGCATAATCCATCATCCAGTGCACGTTTACTGGCACGTAGCACAGGAAGCTGAATATTTACTAATGCTTTTTTTATTCTCACGTGAAACTTTACCTATGTCTCTTACTGTGAGTGAAATTGAACGGTAGCTTGTGGTCCTAGGGAGTCTGATGCACAGCAGGCATTTTGGTTAGAGGGTTTCACAGCACTATGTCTGCAATTCTTACTGTCTACTTTATTGTCCAAATATCCTCCTTTAGAGCAAGAAAAGGAAACTTGGGTATGTGAAAAAGGGAAGGAGGATTGAACAAGAAGATATTAAATATAGGAAAAAAAAGGAAACTTTGACCAGTTTGAAGTAAAGAATACTCACATGTTCCACTTTTAGTTTCCCTATATTTCTGTATAAAGAGCCAAAGTAAAGGAGTATGGTGTTTCAAAGCATGAAGATTTGCACCTATGAGATGTTGGGTACTGGAACAAGATTTTGTTTCTTAAGTTGACTTTCAAGAGTCAGTTTGGGAAGCATGATATTAAGTATTTCTCTGGGAATCAGTATTAGACTTTGCATATAATTCAGCTAAGGTAGGAAATGTATTCTTTGAACCTTCCTGTGTATGTGAAACTAAAAATATTTTGTTATATGTAGGACTTTCTTTTTAAAAAGTGGATATCTAACTCAAAGGCCATGTACAGGCCTTCAAGTTTAACATTTTCATTTTACTTGGCACTCTAGAAGAAGATAAGGGGAGAATGCTGTCAGAGAGTTTACACAGAGGATGGAGAGTGGTGGTGGTGAAGGGGATAACGACTTCAGCTCTGATTTCCTTCCTCCAAGTCAGCAGATCATCTGGGAAATTAAAGAGATATCAGAGCTAGGCCTGTGATGACCTGTTTTAAAAAAAAAAGTATGGATGGATGGTGAAGGGAAATGATGGGAAGAGCACAAGAAAGGATGTAGGTGTGTACTTTCATCTGCAGTATTGCAGTGATAACACTGCTGTGGCATCAGGTGCCACAAGCTGCCAGCCAGCTGTAACAACAGATCTTTGTCTTCCATTTCACATACAAAGGGAAGAGCTCATTCAAAAATCAGCTTGCAGCTGGCTGGCCCTTCAAGGTGATCACTGCCAGTAGTGAAGGAATAAGACAGTGTTTCTGGGCTGAGATTAGCTGAAGTCTTGTCTCACCATATAGTGGCTTATTATACCATAGTGACCAGGCAAATATGTATAGTGTAACAGTATGTCAATTATTTTGTCTAGTAATCAGATTCTTCATTTTGTGCTGCAAAAACAAATTACTTTTTTCCATTGCTTTAATATGCTACGTTTTTTAAATTAGATGGTCTATAGGCAGCATATAACCAGCACTCTGCAATATTGTTTCAGAAAATGAATCGCATGTGTGATGCCTACACTCATCTATGAAAGAAACTGCAGAGTGACATAGGTTCTTGTTATTTGCTTCCATATGAACAGCTCTGAGTAAGTGTCCGTTCTCAAGAAATACACATTTGCTGCATTCTGATGTGGGGAAAGCTGTGTTGACATGCTCTCAGTGGAGAATTGCTTATCCATGCCTGATCCTGACTGGTTTCACCTTCTGAAAGAAACTAGCATAGGTCAAAAGTTGGCAAGATGGATTGAAAAGTGTTTCCAGCTGGTGGAAATGCGTTTGGTAGCCAAGTGGGGGAATTTGAAATTTAATCTATTTTCAATGGAAAACCAGCAAATAGTCCATGTTTCAACCGAACAAACTACTCCAGTATCTAAAGTGCTGACGTACATGAGTTTTTTGAATAACAGAGACTGAGAATCAACTACTTTTGCATGAAAGGTACAAATACAAAGTATCTTTAATAGCCTGCAGTATGTCAAAAGAACTTTCTTGTTTACTAGTTCACTGCAGTGCTAATGGCCACACCTGTATGTAATGTCTCCAGGTTTCCCTTCCAGTTCTTATGTTCAGTGATTTTGGCATTCCTAATTTCTCGTTTTTCTTTCCCTTTCCAAATTCTTAATACGTTCCCTTCTGTAGTTGAATGTTTCCCTCCTTCATTTGAATAGTCGTAATTTCCATTTTACCTTTTTTCTCATCTGAATTTCTTTTTCCTGTTTACTTTTTTCACTCTTGCCTGTTTTCCATATTTAGGTTCTTCCATATGCCATTTCTTCACAAGTGGCTCCCATACTGTCCAACAGTTTGAGGGAAACATACATTCTCAGTTACCCGTTGCTCTATGTGGAAGAGTGCATGCTGTGAGCTTAGGAGGAGAAAAGCATGTCGTATTGGACAAAGATTATTTTAATCCTCCTTGATTTTCTTAGCTCCTTTTCTTTGTCCTCCATTCCCTCCATCTGTCTCTTGCTGTAAGCAGAGTGTAAGGCCAAGTGTCTGTTAGGTTTCCTGTTGAAATACAGAATAATGATGAGGATGTGAGTCAGAGTCTGAGTAAAACTGGGCACAACAGCATAGAAGTAGTTTACATATGTCTATTTTAATTTTCCTTTTATTCCATCGTTTGTCATTTTTTTCTCTTTGTACCTCTCCTAGCTCTTGTATACAGCTAATCAACATATTATAGAAGCTCCTTAATCAAACACTGTTACCTTCTCATTTGCCTGGGACAAGGGAGTTCCTTAGGCACAGTTGTACCAGGAGTTCTAAGCTCCCTTCATGGCTTTGCAGGGCTAATGAAATGTTGTACGCATAGCCCCCTGCTGCCATTTGCACGTCACAGATTTCTCAGTCAAACTGATGTGTGCAAATTTCTAGTGTAAATTCAGAACTTAAAGAAGGCAAGGAGCCCTTACAATTGTTTTGGTGAAATCTTTAACAACAACTTCAAAATCTAATTTCCCCTGACAAGAACAATCAGCAAAGAGAGATTTCTATAGTACAGAAGCAATTTTGTTTGACTGTCTTGAGCAAATTCTCCCACTACCGACTGACTACTGAGATTAAGTGGAATTTCTAACAAATCCTGTTACAATAGGTCAAGCATTGTCTCTCTAGTTGTACTTATTTGTTGCAAGCCTCAGTAGAGTTTTATTGTAATGCAGCCATTTTACGGTGCTTGGAATATCTTCATGCTCTGAATTGCTGCTACTATAGATAATGGATGACCACTTGGTTAATGTTTGACGGCAGTTACAATACACATCTCCCAAAGTTAAGTGTCCTTATGTCTTTATATGAGAACTAACCTTCAGGGAGAGTAAACATATTGTTTGGCAACAAGTTAATTACAGACTTTATCTTCCAAAAACATTCATGTCATGGATGGGATAATTAAGATGTCCTTGCAAGTAAAAAAAGTTCTTGAGTTACAGTAATGTTCCAAAGTAGGTGTTAGAAACCGAGGTCACAACAATATTAGAAGAGCTGAGTATTCATGTTATTTTGACTAAATAATTCTCCTCTCCAGGGTATAAAATTGAGATAGACTTAACTGATAGGTATGGCAATATATTCTGTAAGTCTGTCAAAAAACCAAAGGGATTTGGGTTGTGCAGGGGTATGATGGGCAGGCAGAACTGATTGTGTTTTATTTACTGGGGTATTGAATGCTAGGGTTTATTTTGCTTTTCTCCCCTTTCCTCCTTTTAAAGCCTGTACCTGTTGTTAAATGGTTAGGATCCTGTTGGTCCTTTCTGATTTTATAATGTGAACTTCATGGTGATAAATAGCTAATTATTTGCAATTGAATTAGGCTATGAATTTAAATATGACAGAAACAGATGTACCAGTGATTACCTTCAGTGCATTGCTCAGGGCATCTAAGCTTAACTTAGTATAAATACCTTCCAGAAATGTTATTTCTGAAATGGAACAGTGCAACTATTGGAGAATTTCAAAGAGATAATAATGAGTTCTGTTGCACATGAATATCCTCCAGACTGATGTATCTCAAATATGACATGTTTTATTTTGGCTTTTTCGTGGAAGAATTCTAGGAGGGAGGAGAGGAGTGTCCTGTGCTGAGAACTGAATTCCTTTCTGGAATATTGAATCTCTAAGCTGAAACCATGTCCTTTGGGTGAAGTTCTGAAGAATTTGTTTCACAATGTGTATTCAAAAGTGGAGCCCCTAAAGAAGCTATTATCAGTAAAACGCTATTTTGTGGGTGCTACTTAGATGAAAGTTGTTGTTGGCTGGCTGCATTACAGTGTGATACAGCAGGTTAACTACCCCAGCATGCCTTTGTATTAATATGGGACTAAGAGTGAAGATGCACACTAATGTCATTTAATGATTTGAACTGTACTGTCTGAACAAAGCATGGACTGTGCATATGTTCTATTTCTGAAAACTTGATTCAGGAGGTGGAAAGGTCTACTCATTAGGTAATTCTGAGCTACTGTTTTCTGTTTCAGTTTTTCTATTTGAAAACTTAACGTTCCAGCAGAAATAAGTCATTCTTTTTCTAATGGACAGTACAATTCGGACAATCACATAACTTCAGAATGAGCTTTATTTTCTTCAGTAGAAGAAAAGTCATTTAACAAGATGTTCCCTAAGAATATCCATGATATTTGGTAGCTGATGAGTCATACTTTGCCTAAATGTAGCAGGAGTATGAGTAATTGAAACATACACTTTAAGACCTCTTTCTGTGTATCCACTTGTGGTTAGAAAGATAATATTTAAGCATTTCAACATTAGAGAATAATAGAAAAGACAGCAAAGCACAAAGACTTAGATTAGTGGAACTATATCATTCATGTCTAATGCAGCACTGTCAACATACCGATACCTGATTGATGCAGTAATGCAGAATGTGTCTAAGCCGTGTTTATACAAAGCACAAGGCAATAGAGTAACACCTTCAAAATGGTTAATTTTTAGGCTGTCTCGGTGACTGTCCTGAAAGTTAAATCCTTGTATCTTTGCACTTATGAAAGTCTTGTCCATAGATATTTGGGCATGGTGTGCTCAAGAGAAGCCAGATTCCTTCTTTATTAAATGGCTCTGAGATGTGAATTTTGCTGTGCAAATCAATTCAGGGGTTCCATATTTTGAAATTCGTCTCCATCCCTAACCCAAAAGCTTGCTCCTGTTTGCTTCAACTTCTGCAGTACGGGCGAGTTGAGTAAGTCAATTGAGCTCTCAGTCAGGATGTACTAAATGAGGTTATCAATGAACATTGCATGCACCATGTGACATTTTTGTTTTCATGTGAACTAGATAGTTTTTGATGAACAAACTTTTCACCTTTACATATTTTATCTTTTTAAATATGTGGTTTTCTCTTTGATTTCCTTTCTTGGAAACTTTGTAGCTTATTTTCATGTTTTCTGTTGTTTATCAGGTTTACGTGTGTATTCTACTCAATGCAATATGGTTCTGTTGAATTTCATTTGAGGTGATTTTTTCTGCATAGCTGTACGCACATAAGTGTTCTGATAATCCCCTTTTTTAAATCAACCAGTTTAATTCTTGCTTCTGCCACTGCTACATGGAGATGAGAGACTTGACCTATTTTTAAAAATTAGCTTTTTAGCTTTGTTAGCTACAGGAACACAGAATTTTTAAATTTGGGTTTTTTGGTTTGTTGTTTTTTTTTAATTAGACAGTTGCCATTAGGATTTGCTGGGGCACATGTGGATGATCTTTTCCTTTTAATTGTTATCTTTTGCAAGGAAAATCAGTGGATTTTTTTTCTTCTTGTAACCTCCTAGTGCTACCTAACCTTCTTAGTGCTCTTCAGGTTTTGACTTTGACCTGCTTTATAGGCTTCAGCTTTGCTGCATAAAAATTGCTTGGGTACTGCTAATATTATTCCATTTCATGTGCATTCAAGCAATAGGCATTAAAATTGATTCATATATGATTACAGTTATTTCTAATGTGCCGTTCACCCCAGAACTATATTCAGTTGTTAGCCCTGTAAAAAAAAGAAGTATTAAAAAAAAGAAGTATTTTGTTAATGCTATTCTGTATTCAATGGCTTTGATGGTACTTGTTGCAGATGTTTCAGATTACTGTCAAAGCTTCATTATCAGTGATAGTATACTAATGCAGTAAGTTGACATAGGGGTTGACTCAATGACTTTTGCAGTATATAATTAGGCTGGTGTAATATGATACATTTCCACTGATCCTACACAGCTATCAAATGAAATTTGTTTAAGACTGAATTCCCTTGCTGCATTGTCCCAGAGTGACAGCTACCTTTTTTTTTAGGATTCTTTCAGGGGGTTGTGCGTATGTTAAACTCCATGTTACACACTTAAAAATACATTTTCTTTCACATTTCTTTTAATATTGCTATCACTGGACATAATAATACCATTCTAGAGTTAGAACATGTATCTGTGTCAGTCTAATAAATCAGATCAAAGCATATTGTGTTTATATTACACATAATCCATATGCTGTATATTACCAGTATTTACAACTATTAGAGCACTTGAGAGCACTTGCAGTTTCTAACCTGTATAAACAAAAAATTTTTTGCAGAGATGTTTGTCTGCAAAGTGAAAAACCGAAATTTTAATGGAATCCTTCCAATAGCTGTCAGTTTCTTCCTCAGTTTGATAATTGAAAGGTTTGTTATTTTTTAGAAAAGGAAGATGGTTTCAATTATCCAAAGCTAGTGGAATGTTTAACTACCCTTCTGCTATCAGTGGACTTGTTTACATTGGGATTTTGACTAAATTGTGATTGCACATATCCAGATGTTATCTGCCTGGGTGACTTTTTCATTTGCTTTGGAAAACGATTTGATGGTATATTGCTACAATCTCTTAGTCAGTTTTCACATTGTATATTGCAGGCTACATTTAGACTTTCCTTTTATAAACTTCTTCCACTAAATTTTTAACTCTTAAACTTCTGCTGATCTTTTCAAAGGGTGAATCCTCATTTTACGATAGGCTTATCTGAATAAAGATTATAGTGTATGGAAGGTTGTATGCTGTATCCTTGATATGGCTATACACACAGCTGAGCAAATGTTAAGTTTTATTTTTCAGTTTTTATAGATAATTTATTTTGTCATTGCTGAAGTCTAGACTTCAGCCTTGCATTTTGCCTCACATGAAAAGCAAGGTGTTATTAGGCTGCCCAAGGTGCAGCCTAGGTACCAAACTGAAACGAAGAAATGGAACTTTGATCCTTACTGCAGATTTTCTCATTGGCTAGCATGAAAAAAGCCAACATCTCAGACAAACCAACCCAAAATCCGAAAGGAACTTTTCTTGTTCTTGATTTTTTTCTCTCCTTTCCTGTGCTAAGAGGCAGAGATGTGTCTGAAATGCAACCGCTCTGCAATGTTCTTCAGCAAGGTTGGAAAGGCTGAGCTCTCCACCAAGGACTGCTTTGGTCCCAGCATCCAGTGATCTATCGTCCCAATGGCTTGCGCAGAGGAGCAAAGGCTTCTTATGCAAGCAGCTTACAGCAGGATCTGCTATTTCCCCAGAATACCAGCAGGGAATTGTAGGAAATATTAGCCAGGACTACTCAGTAGAACTATAGTATTGAGAAATAGGAACAGTTGAAGAGTATCATTTAATTCATTACTGTCATGTCATTTTTCAGTACTGCTGGGGGTTGGGAGTGGATGAGAAGGGAGAAATATCCTAGCCCAGAAACCTGCTGCTTAGGATATGCTAGGCTGAGAAGCAGCTTGAATAAGGAATTCCATTTTTGATACCTTTCGAGTGCTAAAGAAATAAAGTGGGTGAGTGCTTAAGCTCAGCAGTAATCAAAGCTGCAGGCAACAAAAACAGATTTGAAAGTGTAAAATCCTAATCTATGTCCTAGTGAACCTTTCTATTGAGTTATTTTACCTCTTTCAACCTCCAGACCTTCTGGTTGCAAATTAAAGAGAGTTCATGCTGGTCCTCACGTGACTCAGATGCATACATCTTACATTAGATCTGAATGGAGCTTCAGTTATTAATATTTATTCAAACTGAGTAGATCGAATCCTATTTGCAGGCCTTTAAAATGCCAACTTTTTATTTTAAGCCTGGTTTACTTTCACTGCAGTATTTAACCTCAGAAATGGTTTGTGGGATTTTTCCTCAGTGGCATTTTTAAAAGCATGAGTTTTCAAATCAGTAAAAATAGTGAAAATTTATACGCTCTTTTGCATGTGTGATTTAAGCAAATCTATGATATAACCATACATAGAGAGATTTGAATCAAACAGACTTCTCTGCTGCTAATACTGTTTATTTTGGTAATGCCTAAAGACCAGTTTTGCTTGGTAATGTAAAAACACATGGGGATGGGTTTATAATCTCCTGTAGTAGCCAGGGATGAGTGATACTGGTAGAAGTGTGTGGTGAAATCGATGAAGAGTTCATTTCAGCAAATGTCAGACTAGTTCCAGTTTGAAAATGGGAGAGAGAAAAGAGAAAGGGAGAAGAAAAATTGATTATGAGGGTGCAAGGTAATTGAAAGGAAATGTGGCACCGAAATGGGAGAAATAAATAAACAGTGAAACTGAACTGAACGGTAGAGGCAGGGAGGAAAAGTAAAGATGATCTGCTAAGAAAAAGATCAGTTAGCACAGGAAAACACATCAAAACTTCAGAAATTTAAGAATCATCAGAAGTACCTCTTTTTGCCAGCTTTTGCAGCTGCTTTAACTAGTTGGAGACTGGCTATGTTTCTCTCTGAGAGTTTTCCCCCAGGCCAAACGATGGAGAGAGATTAAGAATCTGCAGTTAACTATCTGCTGTTAATTGTTATTACTAATAAATAGATGTTTTTAGATATGTCCCTACAGTATACACAGGGCTGTGCAACAGATAAATGCAAAACTATGTCCTGTCAAATGACTTCACAGCCTATGTACAGAGCAAAAAGGTTGTGTGGTACACTGGTGGTGCAGTGCTTTTGTGGAAATTTGAACAATATCACTTTTAGGTACAGGAGCAATAGCAGAATATAATGAAAATCTGATCCCATTGTGCCTACTTTCTTACATTGGCCTCTTTGAGGACACGTTTGTTTTGTATAGATCTTTTTTCTTTATTAAGAGAATGGTGTTCAAAAGGTTGGTGTTATGTTCTTATAGGATTATTTTACCCAGAGAGAGTAAGGCTTCTGCTTGTGGGCAAGTGAACGTGGGGACAAGTGTTGGAAACCTGTATCTTCTGTCTCCCTTAGGTATCTACAGGGGCACTGATCAAGTGCGTAGCATTTAGTTGTATTGCTGCATTGGCAGTTACGGCCTGGCCAGAAAGAATGGGCAAGGGAAGGGAAGATTTATCAGTGCTGCTTTTTGGGTCAGCCAAGCTTCCTTCAGGAGTAGACCATTCTTCTTTTTGCTCCTTGCCTTGTATATAATTAATTTGGGCTGAATGGCTGCTTTTTAACTAGGTACAGTGTCAGCTGCTCATTCAGAGAGCGGGGCCAAGCTGTCAACCTCTGAACTGTTTACTGTTATCAGATATCTTCTCAATTGCTGGTAATAATTTACTTAGAGCTAAAGAGAATCTGGGCTCTGCTTGAAACCTGAGATTCGCATGTCCTTTTCCCCTGCAGATCTGTGAGTCATGAGAAGAAGGGGAATTTGGATGGGAGCAGAGAAACCAGAATTAATGTTAGAGTCAAAATAGTTCAGAAGTATTTGGAGAGATGGACCTCCCTAGCTGGAGGACAGAGGGACAGTGTAATGTAGAAGGAAAACCAGTTGCCCAAGGAGGTCACGGAGGGTTCTACTTAATTCCAGAAGACATTCAGGAGTAAAGAAAGTGAGGCTTTGGGGTGGAGGGATGTTTGTTTTTGTTTGTTTGCTTGTTTACCTAGATTCTTTTCTCTCTATCTACAGTAGAGGTTTATAGAAAGCTGTGTGTTACATGTGTCATCCAGCCCTGCTCGCTGGCAAGAGAGGGGCACTGTAACCCAGAGTGCCCAGAAGGAATGAGCTGTGAGAAAATGATAGATTTAAGCTATCAAGTTCTTAATTTTTTATGAGAGGTGTTGTGAAGGAATAGGGAAGCTGGGGATTAACTCTCAGTAACTTTTGCCGAAAGAAAGAGTCTGAGCTGGTACTAAATTACACCAGAGGAAACTTGAGAGCACCTGGGTCCATACCATGTTTTGTTATAACATAAGAAATGCAGCTGACAGTATTTTCCTGAAAACTTGACAGGTTGAAATAACAGTGGGAGGCTTATGAAAAGAGTGGAAAGTAATATTGTACAAAGAACTGCCTGGCTGGTTGCATCAGTGCCTTTATGTCAGTAAGTCTTCACCATGAGATGTGCATGAAGGATATGGACCATGTATATATGCATATGGTGGCATATACATGTCTTATGAGGTGTCATTAACAGTATCAGCTGTTCTAAAGGTTTCTAGGAATTAAATTTAAATGAAATTATCAGTATCAAACTACCTGAAGCACATCCAGATTTTCAAACTCTAATATTCAATTCACGTGTTTCATTTCTCGTTTCATTCCTGTTAACAGGCAGACAGTAGTAGTTGGAAGCAAGAAAGCACAAACTTTTTTATTTAAGGAAAGAAGGTAAATTATACAGTATGGAATAAGCAAAATTCAAAGAGAATTCAAGCCTTAGAATATCAGTTATTAATTACTTTGCCTCATGAGTCTCTGAATTGTAGCTTACAAAACCAAAATGAAACAAAACTCTGTTACCAAAATTTTATTTTATCAATCCAAGCAGAATGTGTGGAGGTCAAGGGAGTGTCAGAAAATGGCACCCATCAACCCACTGTGGATCAGTGAAGTCTACAGATACCAACTGTAGTTCACTGAGTCCTGCTCCATTCATGTGACTGTTTCTCAGTCCCATTTCATAAAATGAGTTTCCCGGTCCCTAGGCCTTAGTGTGGTTTTACAGAGCTGTCTGCATGGAGATCCCCAAGCCTTTGACTAGATGCTGCAAAAAATGAGTGTGTTCCCAAATGACTTCCTAGAGTCCCCATTCCCCACTCTCTCATATTCCTTTAATTTAGGCTTTTTATCAAAATAACATTAATCCATTTTCTCTAAACTAGATTCCGTAATTGTTTGACCATTTAATGACTACACTTACCTATACTTAATATTTCCTGAAGTAAATTTGAACTCTGAACAGTGTAATGCAAATGCAATGAGGACAAAATAACATGTATAAGTTCACTGGCACAGGTCCTTTTTCACCTCTTCCTAAAAGCGTTTCCTCAGTTCAAATTTGCTATGCTTGTCTCCAGCATGTGAATGTTGCTTTGAATCATTTGCAAGGAACAGCTGCAAGGAGATCTCAGAAAGGGAGAAATATGCTAAGTAAATCAGTGGTTTTAACTGCACAGCAGTCAGCAGTCTTTCATCTGCAATATTGTGTCCTTGTCTATGAATTCAGAGGAAGTTCCCATAGCTCTAGAAAGCTTCTGGTTTTGATGTGTGGAATTCCAATGAGCAGTCACTTCTGACAGCAGCTTTTCCCGATGTTTAACCTTCACAATATCAGTGGAGACAAGCTCAGATTTCCCCCCTGTCCCCTACCTCCTGGTGTCACCCCTACAATACTTTTTGCTGCACAGTTAACACTCGCTCTTAAGAAACTCACTGCCTGAAGGTGGGCTTTGCTGATGAACTTAGGCTCATCCAGAACACTGTAGTATGAAAGTAGCATCCCTTGACCTTTTTCACGTGAAGAGGGTAGGTGTTTTAGAAACCACATTTTATCCATACAGCTGTTGCCAATATCGCTCATGCTTAATTTAACACCACTCTTTTAGGTTGTAGAATTTCAGGGTAAAGTGACAGTCATAAATCTTCAAATTGGTAAAATTCCTGAAATATAGTCACTACATGCACTTTATTATGTATTCTGTGTTAGCCTGTTACCTGCTGATGAAATTGCAGGTGTTTGGGAGGGGAACTGAGGAATTTGGGGCAGATTTTTGCTGTTTTGGAAATTAAAAGACGTTGATATAGATCAATGTCATTATAGTATATGCTATAATTTCATGGTAATTTATTTAAGGTAGTAAAATATGCTTGTTCCCAACTGCTTCTCCATTGTGATGTGCCATGAACTGTTAGCATAGCTATGTGAAACAGGTTTGAAAAAAATTATAGCATCAAGAACTGAGTTTAAAATGTGTAGAAAGCACAGCATATTTTGAGATTGAGTTCTATGCAAAACATCATTATTTCCTCTTAAAAACACTTAGAGTGGAGAAGTTCTGAATGCATTTAACAGATGATTTAAAACATCTGAATTGAGCAAAACTTGTCCTACTACCTGCCTTGCATGTTGTTTGTCAGGATAGAGAAAATTAGTCTTTTATGAATAAGATGCTGATAGTAAAGATTATGCAAGAGTTATTAATTTGTGCCAACTTTCAGAAACTTCTGAATTATGCAGAGATTTTGAGAAGGCATAGTAGTGGCCTAGCCACCCTAAGAAATGTCACTTTCTTCTGCTAAAAAAATACGAGTAAGTCTTGTTTAAGTACATGCTGAGCTATAATTTATCATACCGTGGTTTTTCTGTTTTTTTTTTTACATGGGAACAGCAGCATGCTTCCCTCAGTATTTTATTTTTAACCAGCAGAAAACAAGCTGATTTCGATTGTCAAAAGCAGTATTTTCATTGTGTTGATACCTAAAGGGTAATATTTTCAGTTGTTACACCAGAGATGTACATTGTTATAAATATGCTTTATTCTTACTGAGAAGTTTTGGCTTTAATGGAGAGATATGTTTGGGAATTTTTTCCTATCAGAGTAGCAGATGGGATGGTTCTACATTAGCACTTGTGGGATTTATGCTGTAGATTGCACTACAACTGTTAAAAATTACTCACACGAGCACCTGCATCTGCAGAAGAGGAATTATCCTAGACCAGTAATAGTTCCAAAATCAGTCATTTTTCTGCTAGGAACTGGGATTTGATTGCAGCATTCCATCTGCTAATAGATATTGAGGGCCCTTCCGGATGGAGTCTTGATTAGTAGATGACAGATAACAGAAGAGTGGTGTTTTTTGGTTAGGGAGGTTAAACAAAATTCAGGTTGCCTTTTGAGTGGACGGTAAGCACGATCATTGAGAGACTTCACAGGAAGTCGTGGGAGAGGATTGCCGCAGTGATTGATGAAGGTGGTCCATTATCAGACACTTTGTGAAAACTTTGATTTCCTCAAAGTAAATCATGTAGCTTGTACAGAGCACAAGTAGAAAATGAATTTTGTTGCGTTTTGCAGGAAATACCTCAAAGAGCACTCAAGCCAAAATTTAGGAAGGGAAATTGCATAGTGTATTTAAGCCAATGATATAGTTGATGGTCGTTTGAATTTAGCAGCTTTTATTGCCTGGTAAATAATGTTTTATTGGAAATGAACTTTTTACATCAAGAACTTTTAGATTTGTATATCCAGGCACATGAAATAGAGCCACATAACTTACAAGGTTTTTCTGTGAAGTGAATGTGTAAATAGGTTGATTATTTTAATCTAACTTAGAATATTATGATTTTCTTTGATTGTCTTATAGTATTCTTACCAAAACAGTATTTAACTATTATTTAAGGAAATTACATTTTCTCACATGCTATTAGCATTTGATGGGATGTCTGTCCCCTAGGTAAGGAAACCTATGCTTGGGGAATAATAATTTTGTATGTGCCAAGCATTGTGAAAGTGTTCTTTTGGATAGGAAAGATGCAAAGGTTTTTTGGCTCACAAAATTTATTTGACAAATCCTTCCAAACAAGAATGGTACGTGCAGTCATCCTGGGCTTTACAGACCACACAGTTCCCAGGGAGTGCAGCAGCTTGGCATGCGGAAAGGGATGTGTTATCCCCGATAGATGCAAGTAGGACTTGTTCTGCTGAGTGGAAGGCGTGCAGCTTAAATAGATGTGGACTGCATCTACTAGGAGCATACGATAATGTCCATGAGTGACAGTGGAACTCATTAATCCCTTCTAGCTGCAGAAATGCCAATTAATGTTTTCTGAACAGCCACATTTTGCACAACCTTGGACAAAAGTTGTTCAAGCATTGCATTTCTTCTCGGTATGCCTTTTTATGGCAGGAGAATCAATGTGGTGCATGTCTGAATCACCATTGAGGGGACCTTGTTGATAAAAGACAGAGTTTTAAGCCATATGCAAGCTGGAGAATAGCTGGAGAATAGGCAATTATTTTAGCTGATCATCTTAATTAATTATGATTTAAACATAATTCTAAGCTTCCCATCATGCTGGAAGGAAGGGTGGGGAAAGTACTAGCTGTAAAGGGAAGACTTTCTTCAGAAAGTCCTTTAAAAAATATTCATGTCAGACTTGTTCAGGTTTATTCTGTGCTAAGTGTTACTTTGTGCAAGAAACTGATACTCTTGTCAGTCCTGAATAATCAGGATTTACACATTTTCTTTTAGACTCTGCAGTAGCTTGTAATCTGTGAGACAAAAGGGAGATCACATTTAGTTCTTTTGATCTGGCACTGTGTTTTTGTGACCTACCTGTCCTGTGGCAAATACCTTGGAGATCCTAATGCAATTAGCCTCTCTGTAAACTGAAGTGTGATATAAACTGAAATATGCTAAACTAAATGTTGGTTACATGGGTGAACTCTGTAAGGATCTGAAGTAAGCCCGAATTCAGGGGTTACAGTGTGTCATTCCTCCCCTAAAGCGTGCCAACCCACCTCAAGGTGCCGAAATAGAGGTAATATTTGGTTCTGGTCCACTGTGGCTCTATACAAAAGTTCCCTATATGGCTTCCTAACTCATGTAGCACTGACTGTGCTATGCAATCTGAAGTGTCATAAAGCTCCTTTAAAATTTCAGTCTAATAAAAGTGAATAAAATGAAAGAATCTAAAGGTCAAAGATCTCAGAGACTAATACAGAAATTTTCCTTTCATATAAATATATATACTTGAAGATAATCTTGAAGTAGATCACAGTTGTTTGTCAAGAAGTCTACACATAAAATCTATGATGATTAAAAGAATTGCCTTTGTTGAAGTAAAAACTTCAGGTTGCATGTAAAGCCATTTTCTAATGTCAGACAGACGCAGCAAAAGTTTCATAGGGAGAGCTTCTACCCTCATACACAAGTGGGACCATTCAGGCTGGGGAATTTCACTGCATTCCTGTATTACTCGCATCTAAATTCAAGTTAAAAATCCGTGGGTTTCTGCCTCCAGGAAGTTCTACAAAATGGAAGTACATGTATAATTAATCCATTTGTGCCATGGCTTGCTTAGTTGTATTCTTCTCTTCATTATACTTTATTTTTCTAATTGTCTAATACAATTCATCCATTTCCTTACATTTGATTTTTCTTGCTTCAGTTTGCTTTTTTAATTTTTATCCTATCTTTCCTATTCTCCATTTTTTCACTATGAAAATTAACTGCATCTTTCTTAAGGCTAATCTTTTGCTCTCCTCCTTACTCGCTCTCACACACTGTTGTCTTTTCCTTTTTGTCCAAGTATTTTGGTAGCTTATTAGCTCAGCCTTCTCTAGGCCTTTTGCTCTGCCAACTCTAAACTACATGGTCAGAATGATTCCTTTTTGAATGAATGATTTAACCTGATCTCCACATATGCAGCCATACTCTGTTGTCTTTCAGAGTAACACTTTGTAAAACAAAATAGTAACACTTAAATGGCACTATAATACATTAATTGTTAAAGTATCATTAAAGATACTTAAGCAACTAGCAGTTATTTGTTTTATGGGTGGAAAAGCAATCCCTAAGGGATAAAGGGAGAGACTGTTTTTAGGGGAGGCTTTTTAGGTGATAATTTTCTCTGTTTTTCACTCTAGAATTCCTCTCTGGATCCATAGTGCCTTTGAAAATTTTGCTTGAAGTGATTTGCCTGGAGCAGGGTGTAAATTCTGCAATGAGAAAGTACCATGTGCTTGCCCAATAAAGTGTGCCATGTTTCAATGTCACAGATGAGCAGTGTTGCTGGTGCTCACCTCTGGTGGGTGGTTGTGAGAGTTCTGGAGACCTCCCTGACATCATATGGGAGGCACAAGGTACCAGCAGCCACAGAATTGGTCTGCCCTTAGTGAGATGTAAAGGTTTTTGTAAAACCAAAGTCACAATAGGCGGTTTTCAAGAACGGCTGATGTGGCATAACAAAGGTTTTGACATGTTATTAACTTGTATATTTTTAAGATGCTTTTAATACTTTAAAGGAGAGATGTGAAGACCTGCAACAGACATCCCGAAATCAAAGTGAGCCATGGGACTCCCCCATTCCTCCCTGCTAAAAAAGGAGTTCCTTGAAGATTGGCTGTGTTTATTTTCCGTTTCAGGATCCACACACAGGCTGCCTTGCACATGGGCAAATGCTTGGAATATTTCAGGGTTGTCCTTCCTGTGAAAGGAAGATGTGGAAGGAGAGGATTGCAAAGTAGCCTTTTACCAGTACAGTCTGTGGTTCCAGTCTGTGCTAGCAGTACAAAGTGCAATAAGTTAATATAAAAGAAGCTTTTGAAGAGGCCTCCATTACTGGGTGATGGCCGAGTCCTCTCTATTGTATTTGACATCTAAAATTTATTGAGGCTTTTTAAAAATTTTAAGCAAATTTGGCATTTTAACTTTTAATACTTTCTCCCAGTTAAGATGCTCAGGCCTTGAACTTAAATATCTTCTCTCAGTTTCTGGCAATTGATGGACCTCAGGGTAACTCTCCCAACTAAATTTCCACAAAAGCTTTTGGAGGAGAGTAAAGCTTGTTTTTGATCTCCTCTTTTTCAGTTCTTTTGAAACTGCCCTCCCTGTAGAGCTCTCTTTAATTTCAGAAGGCATGCAGCATAAATCCTATGTGTTTTATTGCTTAATGTAGTGGAATTTCTGATGCAATTAGGTTTTCTCTGCCTTTGAGACAAAGTGTAGCAGTAAAACAAGGAGCCTGTTGTTACATTATCATTTTGTATCAAGGTGTTACTAAAGATTCCAACTAACTCAGGCTATTAGGACTGTAACATTACCTGATAATAGACAATGCAGGCCTGAAATCTGTATCTGTGATAAGAGAAAAACAGAAGGTTTTCTACAAATAAATATTCAGGATTTAAGAAGTCTCTTTAAACTTTCTGACTAATCTAATCTGTGTTATCCAATACAGATTCAAACTACAACCTACGGAATCTGTGAAATTACCCTGCTCCTTCCCCTTATCTGACAGGTCTTTATGCCCATACCCAGCCTAACTTCCTTAGGCAGCATAGTGATTTCTTAAAATTTCTCCTGTGCCCATATTCCCCACTAATGCCACTTTCAAACTTCACTCAAATACTAGCAATACTTTTCTGTCTCTCATAACTTCTTTGCAATTCATGT
>NW_010205324.1:0-5374 GCF_000695765.1 Mesitornis unicolor | reverse complement strand
CCTGCTGTATGGTAGAAAAAGGCAACTGGGGGTAGGGCTGCAAACAGATTTTCCATCATGATCTCCTTATCCTGCTTCCTTACATCTTCTTCAGAAAAGAGGCTTCCAAGTTGCATGATTTTTTAGTAGCAAAATTCATTTTCTGTTAGATTAGTTATCTTTGAAACTCTCCTTATATAAAAGATTTTGAACATTTTTTGCATCCATTTTCTATGTGAATAAGAAACTTTCACAAATGGTAATGAAATAATAAAAGTTCTTGTATAGAAAATGTTGTCTAAAAAGAAATGCAAGTTTTTATTAGCTACTGCTTCTAGCAGTAAGTAGCTGATTTGTTTCTGGTGCGAGGAATTTTCAGCATAACTTGATTGCAGAATGATGATGTGCATCTGAAGAAGATCCAAACATCAGTGCTCCAAATTGCCACCTTGTGATATCGCACATTGAATGTGCTACTTGGGTTATAGCAAAATCCATAGTAGATTGAAAATAAAATCTCATGTAGATGACAGTGTTGTGAATGACAAAAGATGATCTTGATGGTCATGTGAAACATCATCATCCTGGCTCGTGATCTGAATTTTCTTATGTTCAGAAATGCAAAAACTGCAAAGATTTTGCAAATCAGGGACTGTTTAGATTTGTTTACGTGCAATGTATTTGTTTCCTTTGTTTTGACAGCTAGCCCTACACACTTGCTCGTAAATAATAAGGTTCAGATGGTTCAAATATAAGTTCACTTCTGAATAATCATGTATTTTGCTTTGCTAAATTGAGCTATGGCTTCCAATCAGCAATAGCCTGTAAGAGGTGGTACAAAGAATTGCTTCTCAGAACAGGACCATGGACTGTTTTCCAGTGTTACTGTTGCAGAATGCAGCATCTGCACTGAGCCCCATGGCTTTGTACTTTGTGGGCTGCTTTCTGGCGTGCACAGGTACAGTCTGGTCCATGACCAGTCCAGCACCCTCCTGAGTGGTGGCCCTAACATTGTTATTTTGGGGGCTTGTTTTAGTTTGCCCCAGAAATGCATGTGACTGTGATGTTGTTCTGTTCTGTGACTAGAGACAAACTGTAGTTTATCACATTATATTCATGGTGATAATAGTCCTTCATTTTTGAGCTTGTGCATTTTTCACTTTGACTAATTTAGAGGAAGGTGGTTTAACTACTGGCCTGTAAAGAAGTTTGTTTTCTTCTTTGCATGAGTGTTCAATTAAGTGCAAGCTCTGCCATTCTTACAAGGGAAGAACAGTTGCAAAGAATTTTAAAACTTTGATGGCAAAATTCCCACTTTTTAAGGTAATTAAAAGGGCTCCTTTTCAGTGTCTCTTTAAAAATTGATCTTAAAAAGTCAGGAATAAGTTTTTCTGCTTATGTGCAGTGATGAAAAGCATAGATGATCTTGTTAAATCAGAGAATACTGAGTGTTTTTTTGTTATTATCACAGGGTTTTTCCATTAATAGAAAAAAAACAGAGATAAACCAGATATTGTTCTTTTACTTTGGGCTTATAATCCCTTTTCATGATATCCATGCAGCTGAGCTCCTGGGAAGTTCTGGAAGGTGCGTGCAGGAGCCTGGAAGTGTCATGATCTGCATGAGGCAAGCTAAATATAGGAGTGACTTGGCAAAACCTGTTATAGAGTTATGCAGTGTGTGAGTAAGGATAGATAGTCTTTTGTGGCATGGAGAATAATAAAAGTTGTTGCTATTTTGTAGGGAGCGGACTGCTTGGAAAGGGTGGTGGGGAGGAAGGACCTCTGTGTGCTGTCTTCACAGGTCAGGAGAAGATGTTGATCAGCAGCTAACACTGTGCAGGTGTGACAAAGAGGAAGAGCAGGCTGCAGTTTCTTAGAGAACAATAGACAGCGCTGGTGAAGGTGAGCTCTTGGAGTATGATCCTGTCTCTGTTTAGGGCTCAGGGAGCAGGATTTTCTCTCTAATGTCCCCCACCCTCCCAGGGGAGGATTAGGAAAAAAAAAAAGAGAATAGAGAAAAGATGCTTCACACAAGGTTGGAAGTTAAGACTAACAAGTTTAATGAAAAAAACAACATGGAAAAGGAAAAGGGAATTAATAAGGGATAAAGGTTATTTAACTATATACAAAACCCGATCCCAGTAGTCCCGAGTGGAAGCGTCCGAGCAGTGCCTCGTGGCCGCTGCAACTGCTGTGACTCGTCAACAGGGACCGCAGTGGTGCCAGGGAGAAGATGGTGGTGAATGCTGCCGAGCACGTGGAGCTAGGCCCAGCCGTTCCGAGATGCGACAGGAAAACCGCCTCAGAAGCCAGGAAAGCCCACAAAAACCTCGGGCCTTCTTGGTTTTTTATAGACTGTGGCCGGAAAGGGGAGGGAACAGTACTGATCTTGGACCCCCCAGGGTCCTACAGACACCACCAGTCCTTCCCTTTCAGGCTGTTAACCCTTAAACCATAACAGATCCTGATCCTCTACCTCTGCAAGAGATTTCTCTGGGATAGATAAAGAGTTGTTGGACTGGTGGAGGAGAGAGAAAGAGAGAGAGTGCGCACTGATTGCTTGGAGAATTGAGAGCTGTCCCTTAGTACAGGATAGACACACATCAGGTAAAGAGGTGGAAAAGAAATGCTGATGGTAAGCAGGAGCTTGCCCTGTTTGTCTGAACCTGGAAAAGGCTCAAAAACTTAGGTTCTGGGGTTGACTTGGAGTGCTGGGGTGGGAGTGAGGATCGAACTTGAGAAGTTTATGAAAGGGTTTGTGTGGTACTGTCCTTGAACTGGCAGATTTAGAGAGGCCCCTCTTCTTTATATTCTTGCATCCTAACTGGGTATTAGTACCTACTGCTACTGCCAGTTATCATGTTCTTAAGGCAAAACCGCTTTTGAAGAAAGTCATGCAAGAAGTCTTTTGTATATAGTGCAAAATATTTTATGAATATGTTCTTCAGGTGTGTGTTTTTCTGCTGTTACTTTGACTGAGGAAACTTATGCTTCAGTTGGTTTGAATACTGTAATAAGATGGCGTGAGTTTAGTGAGAAAAAGATAAGGTGAAGAATATATACTAAAAATAACAAATGGTGATTTATGTGGTTTTGGTAGGTACTGTTGTTTTCTGATATAGTGGTTAGAGTAGATTATATATAATCTAGTTCAATGCAGTTATGCGGATTTATCTGCTTTTTTCATACTGTAGTTAGAGTTCTCAACAAATCATGGAATATAACGAGTGTTGATTTAAAAAAAAAAGTCAAACCAAAAAACAACAGCACAAACCACTCCAGCAGAGTTAAGTGTGTTGTTATGTCCTTAATTCTGTATTTTTCTTTCTGCATGCAATCACTTCTATTATTTGGCAATCATTATGTGGTGTAATGTAACTGAGCTGAAACACTCTAAGCACAGAATTGTCTTTATAAAGAGATTTTTAGAAAGAAATGGGTTGTGACAGGGGATTATTATCCGAAATATATCGGCATACACAGAGCATCTTCCATATTTAGTGGCACTACAAAAATATTTATAATTAAGTGTGTGATGCATGGAGTAATTCTTGTGGGAGCCATTTCATATAATTGATCTCCAATAATTGCATTATTATGTAATATAGTATCACAAGAGAAGATAAATACTCTGAATGGTAGTTGGAAAATATAAAAGGCTAATTTTTCAGTTCTTTAAAGAGAATAGATCAATAAAGAAATGTCATATTGCAGTGGGAATAATGCAGATGAAATTTTGCATGCCCTTTGAGGAAGCTGTGTGGGGCTTCCTCCAGCACGTTTTTATTGGAACTGCCAAAGAACTCATGCTTTGGGTCGAGGTAGACTTTTATTTACAATTTTGGAGCTTACTGGGTGCAAATCACAAAGTAACTTGGCTTTTTATTATTTTCACTTCACTTTGAAATCACAGTATGTGAGAATTCTTTGAAGTAAGTTTACTTATGTAAGCTGCTGAATATAACATTTTTTCTTTTAAAGCGTAAGTCTTCTGGCTTATAGTATATTCAAGTTTCTTGTATGTTCTGTAATACCTAAGGAGGCCTGATTAAAATTGCAAAGGGCTTGTCACACTGGGAGAGGTGATTTACACAGCTTTTGGGAAGCTTTCTTCATAGAAAATGGAGACCTAGACCTTCCTTTCCTGGTGTTTTTTAAATATTTCATTTATCCATGTTCACTTTTCCATTATCTTGTATAGTGCTAGTAATAACAATGAATATATTGTGAATGTCAGTTAAAAGTCAAGTCTCTGTATATTATAACTAATGAAAATATATTGAGTTTAATATACTTGGTTAGAGACATTAGTTTCTGACAGTAAATGATGGCTCATACTAATTATGGTCATTATCATGCAAGTAGAGGGCATTCTTTGAAGTATTAATGGTGTTTGAAACTCTAAAGCAAAAGATATTTTTTTTAAGTTTAAAAAAAGAAGTTAAGCTTATTTTCAGTGTTACTTTGGCCACTTCTAAGAGGACTGAGTCCACAACTCAGTAGGTTAGCAAGGAGACTCTGATGCATTCAGAATTACTTGGCTTGTGTGGCAAGTTGGAGGCAAGGTGATGTACTGAATTGGTGGGTCTTTTTTCTTTTTCCAAATATTTATTTTTAAGCCTCTTAATTTCCACTACCTTCATATGTGTAGAGAGTATCTCAGAATAAAGGGAGTGTTAGCACAAGTGATTCAGGCAATCGAGACACAAAGGTCCTCTTCAGGCATATGGGAAGTGATGAAGGATAAATAGAGAACTAAGCAGATTCAGCTTTCATGAGCTGTTAGGCTCTAAACAAAAGTCCTTTGGGTGTTTTTGTTTTTGTTTTTGTTTTTGTTTGTTTTTGTTTGTTTTGGTTTTTTTTTTTGTTGTTTTTTTTTTTGTTCCTGCAATGGAGAGAGGAGCTTCTGTGAAAAAATTGCTTTTTTTCCTGTGATAACAGCAGGAAAAAGTCAGGCTAGCCCAAATTTGTGAAAGAAAAGGAAAAAAATAGCTCTGCTCTTTCAAAAAGTTCACGCTAATGAAGATGTCAGATCGGTTCTTCTGGATGTTCCTTGGCAGATAAAGAGCTGTGCCAGTGCCACCACTGCTCTGTTGATCGCAGCAAGGTGGCTCAACTACATCACTGTCCTGCTGAGAGGCTTTTTCCAGACTTATTTCCTTGAGCCTCCTATGGGGAGCAGGAGAAGGAAGTATGTAAAGTGGTACTAGACTGATTTTTAAGTGAATGCTTATTTAAGTTGGCCACTGTGGTTCAGCATGAAATATGTGTGGGGGCTGTACCTTTTAACACTTGGTGCGCAGTGACTTTTCGGTGTGTGCACGTGTCCCCCAGCACTGTCCTGAGCCTGTGCTGTCCCGTGTCATTGTCTCCGTTTAAGGGTCAGAGAGAGA
>NW_010205323.1:0-3497 GCF_000695765.1 Mesitornis unicolor | reverse complement strand
GAAAGACTAAGTAACTATTTAAATGAAGAAGAAAATTTACAGGTTTGTTGGAAATACTGTTCACTAAGACCCCCTAGCAGAGAGACTATAGTATGGCGTAGGGAGAGTACTAAAAATCTGACCAGAAAGTCAATGTGTCATGTATTGTTAATTGATAAAAACTCCAGCATTTAGAGTGTAACAGAAAAAAATAAGTCTCCTCTCAGAAAATAAACCCTCAGATCACCCAGTTCAACCACAATAAATTAGGCCAACAGCTTTAGAAATGTCTCCGAGTCTGTCATAAGGCTGTGCTACAAATAGGTTGTTGAGATAAGCTTTTTTTCTGAGAAATCTTTCATGAACCTGCTGCACAAGCCCTTTTCAAAATAAGAAAGTCTGCTTCCCTGAGGACATGGGCATTAGACAGCACTGCAAAACTGCACATTGAACTCAGCGTTATCCACAGCCCACTGACACATGCCCCCATCCCTGTTTGCTTCTTTGTGCCTGCTTAGTGCTCTCCCCAGGATGTCTGTGCTGATGGTGAGAGATGAGAGGAGACAGGAGGAGGCAGAGTGCAGTGTATGCCCCAAATTTGCTGTTGTTTCCACCAGAGGTTCATATGATGCTCACTGCCAGGGTAACACATTGTATGTGAGGCTCTACCGTGTAAAGTAGACAAGGCTCCTGGTAAGATCAACTGGCAGAGATTTAATTTCATTAATTATAACCCACTGGTGTCAATGGCAAGGCTCTTCCTGACCTCAGTGGAGCCAAGATTTCCATCCAGACAGTCTAACCCTGATCAAAGTAAGTCTACATGAGACAATGCTTATATCATATCAGCAAAATCTAGCTGAATCATTCTTGAACAGATGAAAGTAATAGTGAAAATTTGGGGGTCAACGTCTGTCTTGTGCTTGTCAGACTGAGAGTTCATGAATTTCCACGCAATTCTGTATAACGAATCACTGTGTGGCATTAGGGAGTTTATCTAACTTCACCTTGTACAAGTTTTCCGCCCATAAAGTGTGAATAGTCAAATCTGAGCACATCATTTACTGCTCTGTGGTTAACAGCATGGCTTGAGCTCTGTCTGGTGTGGGCAAAGGGCTGGGCAGGATTTCTTCAAGCCAGGTCTTTAGTCAGTACCCTGCTGCTGAGATTCACATTCTGGAGAAGATACTGCTGTAAAATACTTGTAGATTTCAATTTGTAGAGAAGGCAGCTGTGCACATACCCAATATTGGAATAGAACTCGGGCAGCATTATGTTAGTGTTGTTAGCTAATCTGGTCTTCACTTAGCAGTTAATAAAAAGTCGTGCTGGAAAGCTACACTTTCACTAGCGTTGGCTTTCAGATCCTTTTATTTCTGGTTCATTTTGCCAGCATAGTCTAAATGTTTGAGACTGTGTATGCAGGAAGGAACTGCAGCTGCAAAAAATATTAAAAACACCTTGACAAGCCCTGATTCATTATTAATTTTTTTTGTACAGAATTGTGAAGAGTGAAAGAAGACTAGAATCTGAAGTTATTGATTTAAATCTCAATTTCTGTCTTTATCAACACACCAGATACAGATTTTTGCACCACAATGGTCCAAGGTCCACTGAGTGTTCAGTTGAAGCCCTAAATTATGCATTTTCCACTCTTCACAATGACATTTACTGCTCAAAAGCAGGCAACATTCTTGTCTTCCCATCTGTTTTTGTATATCAATAAAGCCCTCCCCTTTGATAGATTAGGAATGACTGCGAATTCCACAGCCATTTTCCTTGTCATTTGTTTTTTGATCTGAAAGAATTAATCTGGCATAAAACAGACAGACTAAGCTGCTCTCAGCTATTATAAATTCTCCATATCTCACTGAAGCCCAGGGCCTGTTTTATCATGCATTTACAACGGTGTGATTTCACTGATATCAGTGGAGATCTCTCCTGAGCTGCAGCAGGGCCACCAGGAGCCCTGCAGGCTCAGGTGCCACGTGTGAAAAAGGGCGTCTCTCTGATCTAAATCAAATGCAGAGCAAGATTAACATCCCTGACAGCAGCAAGATTATACATGCACAATGACAACCCAGTCAGTCACTCCAACCTACATCATACACATAACAATTCAGCTCTGTCAATTATATTTCAGTAATGTATTATTAAAATACTTCCTATAGTATACAAAGTAGGAATCAAAACAGTATGATGGGCAAGGGAATAAAACTGTTAAAGATTTACATTAGCTGAATATTATCATGAATAATCCCAATCATAGAAAATGATGGAAAGATCCCTTCTTTTCTCCTAGAGCTTTAAGCCCTCCATCTTACTCCTCCTTTGTCAAAAGCACTAAAAAAGTGAGTGAATACCCAGAAGTAGGTCACGATTGCTAATATCCAAGGATACCACGTTTCTGTGGTTACCTTAGTGCTCCTCTCCCTTTCTCCACCTCTCTCAAACTAAAGCACAGCCCCCGTACTGCCACTCCACAGCAGTGCCGCATCACCCACTTCCAAACCCGATTTACACTCACGTTAGCAACACACGGGGTCCACACCATAGCTCTGGACTCTGATCTGAATCTGTGATGCCTGTGCACAGAGAGCTGGGAGCTGCGGGGTTCCAGGTGCCAGGATGTGACTGTCAGGCTGTCTATCCCTTGCTATGCTGCATCTACACCTTCCCCAAATGATGGAGAGGATGCAGCAGCAGAGATGCCAGGGACCAGCACCCCAGGACCACAATGGGGTGCTGGGGGGAATAGGTGGGCTGGTGAGTATGAGGACACCCCCTCATCCCGCAGCAGCACCCAGAGTCAATCAGAGAAATGAGGCACCATTCCACGCTGTCACTGCAGCCTCAATGCCCTCCTGTGTGGCTGAAGGGGATGTTTCCCTCACACATGTCCTAGCCAGGATGACATAAAATGGACCGAGGCTGTGGATGTGGAAACAGAGGCAAAGCTTGAGGCATAAACACAAAGCAAATCACACCATGGCAGCTGTGTACAAAACGGATCGGCTGTGTATTTGAAAGCGTGAGAAAGGAGCAGGCTGTGCACAGAAAGACAGGTTTCTGAGATGTGACAGTTTTAGCACTGATTCATCGTGGGGTAAATTTGCCACAAGTGGGGCTGGGCCACAGTGTTTAAAGGGCTTTGCTTTGATTCATATTTGAGCAGGCTTTGTACCAGGTTTTTGCTCGAGTGGGATAGTCTTTCTCCATTTTTTTTGACAGGACCCATGGGGTGGTAGAAGTTGCTGAGACAAACAGCCTGGCAGCTGCAGTTCATTTTCAGCACTCCTATAAAATACTGGGACTATGTGCGCAGCATGGGGAATAAGCTCCCCTTATTTATTGTCGACCCCAAGGCTCCCTCGTTAGCCTGCATAGGGAGTGCCCACAGCAATGGGAGACACACTGGTCCAAACAAACGAGTTTGCAGCGTTTGGGTTAGAGCTCCTGCTGGTCCATACCAGCACAGACCGGTGGCGGATGTTTTAAGAGCATATGACCAGAAGCAA
>NW_010205322.1:8514-8921 GCF_000695765.1 Mesitornis unicolor | reverse complement strand
AGAAAGGTAAGAAGATCATTGAGATTCTTTTTGAAAGCTGGTTTTTCTATAAAAAAAAGCAAGACCAAGGGACCTGCACAAGATATCCAGTTCTCAGGAATTAAATGGCAAGACGGCAGTCACCAGATTCTCATGGACTTTATTAACAAAATATCAGCTATGTCCCCACCAAGCAACAAAGAGGAAACATGAGCCTTCTTAGGTACTGTAGGTTTCTGGAAAATGCATATTCCAGGTTACAGTCAGATTGTGAAACCTCTCTATGAAGTGACTCGTAAGAAAAACTCTTTTAACTGGGGCCCTGAACAACAGACCTTTGAACAAATTAAAAGAGAGATTGTTCATGCAGTTGCCCTTGGTCCAGTCCGAACAGGACCAGATATTAAAAACGTGCTCTACACTGCAGC
>NW_010205322.1:6569-8097 GCF_000695765.1 Mesitornis unicolor | reverse complement strand
AGAAGCACCACCATATAATCAGCTACCAGAAAATGAAAAGCGATATGCTCTGTTCACTGCTGGATCTTGCCGTCTTGTAGGAAATCAACGAAAGTGGAAAGCTGCTGTATGGAGTCCTACACCGCAAGTCACAGAAACAGCTGAGGGAGTAGGTGAATCGAGTCAATTTGCAGAGGTAAAAGCCATCCAGCTGGCTTTAGACATTGCTGAATGAGAAAGATGGCCAGTACTTTATCTCTACACTGACTCCTGGATGGTGGCAAATGCCTTGTGGGGTTGGTTAAAACAGTGGAAGTGAGATAACTGGCAAAGCAGAGGTAAAACTATTTGGGCTGTCACACTGTGGCAAGATATTGCTTCCCGAATAGAGAAACTGGTTGTAAAAGTATGTCATGTAGATGCTCATGTACCAAAAAGTCGGGCCACTGAGGAACACAGAAACAACCAGCGAGTGGATCAGGCTGCTAAAGTGTTCCAAACAGACTTAGACTGGGAACATAAAGGCAAACTGTTTTTAGCTCGGTGGGCCCATGGCTCTTCAGGTCATCAAGTAAGGGATGGAACATACACATGGGCCCATGACCGAGGGGTAGATTTAACCATGGACGCTATTGCACAGGTTATCCATGACTGTGAAACATGCGCCGCAATTAAGCAAGCTAAACGGTTAAAACCTTTGTGGTATGGGGGACGATGGTCAAAATATGAATATGGGGAGGCCTGGCAAGTTGACTATATCACACTGCCTCAAACCCGCCAGGGTAAGCGCTATGTGCTTACAATGGTGGAAGCAAGCACTGGATGGCTAGAAACATATCCCGTGCCTCATGCAACTGCCAGGAATACCATTCTGGGTCTTGAAATGCAAGTTTTGTGGTGACATGGAACTCCAGAGAGAATTTAATTGGACAATGGGACTCATTTCAGAAACAATCTTAGAGATAACTGGTCCAAAGAACATGGTATTGAGTGGATATATCATATCCCCTATCATGCACCAGCCTCAGGGAAAATTGAATGATACAACGGATTGTTAAAAACTACCCAGAAAGCAATGGGTGGTGGAACCTTTTAAAACTGGGACAAACATCTAGCACAAGCCACCTGGTTAGTTAACACCAGAGGATCCATTAATTGAGCAGGTCCTGCTCAATCAGATCTTTTACATACAGTAGAAGGTGATAAAGTCCCTGTGGTGCATGAACGGAATTTGTTAGGGAAAACTGTTCAGTTTCTTCCTGCTACAGGCAAAGGCAAACCCATTCACGGGACTGCTTTCACTCAAAGACCTGGAAGCACTTGATGGGTGATGCTAAAGGATGGTGAAATACAATATGTACCTCAAGGGAACTCAAGGGTGAGAATACTGAGTTTTGAGGTGTATGATATTAATACCAACAGTGTTCGTTGAGTGTCTTTCAGGATAATGCAGTGAAGATGACCACACCCAGTTTCATCAAGTGGCATCCACTAACTTCTTGAGGCAAATCTGCAACCTGTGGGCACGAACCACGATGAATGCTCTACC
>NW_010205322.1:4417-6526 GCF_000695765.1 Mesitornis unicolor | reverse complement strand
TATCAGGGAATTGGGAATTCTCACAGTAAGGGAATTATTGTGGAGTTTTCCTCAGTGTCTTTCCTTGCTGTATCTAACCCTGATAACCTGATTGTCCTGGTTTGAGCTAAATAGAACTAATTTTCTATTTAGTGATTTTACTTTTCAGCTCAGTCTCTTATAAGTGGCTGAACTTGCTGAAAAGTAGCAGCATGTTTTACCCAAACAGTGCTGCTAAAAGATATACTCAAGGTCAGTTGTCTCACCATGGGTGCTGTGTCTGTGCCTACGGGGTGGGAAAGTGGACCCAAAAATGACTGACTAGGTATTCCATCCCACATACATCATACTTGGTATAAAAGCTGAGGGACCACGAGGGTCTCAAAACCCTTCTTCCATCTTGGAGCCCTTCCATCTCAGACCCTTCCGTCCGTCTCGGTCCTGCAGTGGCCGAGGTCTGAGCAGAACCCTGATAGTTCATCTGCCTCTGATCCTGACTCGTGTGTTCTGCATCCTGCTCCCACCTGCTGCTGAGTTTGGTCTGGGACTTTTCCAGTGCCTGGCTCTGCAGAGCCTCTGGTGACGTATTCTTTTTTTTCATCCTGCTCCCCCCTGCTGCTGGGTCCGGTCTGGGACTTTTCCAGTGCCCTGCTCCACAGAGCCTCTGGTGACGTAATTGTCATTGGGGGGGGGATGTGGGAGGAGGATTTTATATTGGTTATATATATATATGTACATATCTGTGTGTGTATATATATATATATTTTCTCTTTTCCCTTCTGGGGAGGGGAGAGGGGTTAATAGAGAGCGTCTGTCCAGGATTTAGTGGCCAGTCCAGCCCTAAACCACGACAGTGAAGCATAGCAATGATGGCTCCAGTCCCTCTGGGCTGAGTAGAGACGGGCAAGTTGACACACCATCACAGCAGAGGTTGTCACACTCCATGTCTAAATGGTCTCTTAAGGAACTGTTTTGCCAGAGCCTGTCTATAGGACCTCTCCACAGATTACAGTAACAATGGCTTTTTAAAAGGGGAGACAAATGTGGCATTAATCCCTATGATGTCTATAAATTATTTTTAGGATCAACATTGGCTTCCTTACTTTGTGGACATAGATAAAACCTGCAAGAATGTTTCTGGCAACAAGCTCTGTCTTTCCTTCTTGACCTTTTACTTACAGCACCTAAGGATAATAACAGTATGGGAAGATCACATAGTCTTGTCCTCGCTACTTACATACAGAACTCATCTACTTGCTACTAGATTGTTGCTGCAACAGCAAGGGTGCTTTCCAAAGGCAAATTCCACCTGAAATGCAGCTATCTTTGTGTTATGAGAATTTACGGTTGTCCTGTGTACTCAGTTTGAAAAGGAACATAAAATAAAATTATTCTTCTTAATTGTAATTATTTGTTGAATATAAACTACCAGAAAATGCATGAGCCCATCAATCCAAAACTATGTGGAGAAATCTGAGTATACCCACCAGATGGTGCTGTCTCTGTCATTTAAAAAAGACGTCTATCCAACTGTAACTCTAAGTGTCCCGAACATTACTAGATAAATTGCTTATCACTCTGATGTGTGCAATTTTGTGAGTAAAACCACCAAGTGCCAAGTTCAGTATCCAGAGGTTCCACTATAGTAAAGGCTTCCCACTAGCATTTGAGCTTTGTCACACACGCTTCCTTTTTCTTTTTTTTTGAATATGTAGTCCTACCTTTTAAGGTCTTTTCTTTGTTTTAATACAATCCTATCAGCTGATAGGAATGTACAGGAATTCTCCTGAACACAGGAAAACATTTTAAATACTGCAAAACAGTCCCAGCAATGCACATTCAATGAGAAGGAGTTATATCTTGGCTTTGGTCCAATATTTAAAATAAATATATAAATAAATATTTAGCCACACTGACTTTCCAATCAGACACCACATACTTGCTCTATTTCTTGTCTCTCTTCCTACCTTTTCCCACACCAAAAAAACCTCAAGACATGCATTTAGCAGACTAAACAGTCTTACAGGTTAAATCTAATGTGTTAACTAACATTTGACAACTCTCACCACTAAATTTCAGCATTGCAACAGTACAGTTGCAATGCACAACTGTATTATCTGACTGAGGTTC
>NW_010205322.1:3471-4393 GCF_000695765.1 Mesitornis unicolor | reverse complement strand
CATAGTAAGTGAATGGTTCATTAAAGACTAATGCTTAGCGTTTAATTAAAACAAAAATAGTAAGTTGATCAGTTACATAGCACGTGTAAATAGAAGCACAGTTCCACACATTGTGCAGGACGTGCAGCATACTGTGAGTATTTGTCTCTGCACCACTGTAGGAATGTACATTCTCTGTAGGAATGTACACTGTGGCTGAACACTGTGGAGCTGTGCTTCACCAACAGAGGGTAGGAGTAAAGAAAAGGAGGACAGTTTATGAGTTCTGTGAAGTGATTTCTTAAAATTAAGGAAGATATGTCTAGCTGCCATTTGTGTCAAAAAGAGATCTGGGTTATAGAAAATAGCGGGTAGTGTACCCTGAGCAGTTCTGTCAATAGCATCTGTATCCTGTGACTAATTTTATTAACACTGGTTTCTCTTGTGTAAATCTGTCATGACAAATACAGATTTCCAGCATCCAGAACCACCCTGCTGGGGTCCTGATGCCACTTCTATGAGAACCAGTGGTAACACTTCTGTTTACTTTGCTGACAGAAGAATCACATACAATGACACTAATGCTGCTTTTCCAGAACCAGACAGTAAAACCAAATGTTACTGCAAAACTTGGATGTTTGGGAACTCAACTTGAAGTGTATATTATAGTTCAGGAAGTGCCACTTTTAAGGCATGTTGCTAACGTTGCTGCCTTTTTTTTCATGTTTCTTTCATTCAGTTGGAACCCTTTAGAGTAATTCTTTCTCTGTATTTTATCTTCACTGGAAAAATAAGGGTCAGGATGGTGCTCCAAAATCCTGTGAATCATAGTAGAAATACAGTAGGAATAGGTCTGAACTGGGTCTAAAATCTCAAAGGATGAAAGATCTCAATGTTTCAATTACTTTAATAGCTGAGCAATTGTCATAATTTGTGTATTCAA
>NW_010205322.1:0-3440 GCF_000695765.1 Mesitornis unicolor | reverse complement strand
GCTGAGTAGTCCATTCACTCGTTCCCTTTCCTCTGTCAACTCAAAATTTTGGTTTACCTGATAACACTTTATCAGATAAAACTTATCATTAACTACGTATTTCCATGGAACATTTTACTTCAATGAGATAGTATACTTAAAAGGACCAAAAAAATGTTTTGATTAACCCCCATAGATAAAGATCTAGGAAAGCTGTAGAACAAGAACTAAAGGTGGAGAAATAATCTCCCAAACAGTTCAAAACAATGGGAGGTTCCTTTATCTGGGTATTTTTTGGATCGATTAATGGCCTTTCATGATGTGTTTTAAAACTGTAAATCTGTTAAACCTTCTTCTTGGAAAGAATATTTGCTATTATTATAAAGATGTAAATGGTTTTTGTCTGTCTGAAATCATACTCCATGTGTTTGGGAATGTACATCAGCATAGATTTTTATTTGCCTTTTTTTTTTTTCTTTTTAATAGGTATGTGGCTATAGGACCTCTCCAGATGCATCCCACAGTCCTGAGGGAATTGGTTGATGTAGTTGCTGATCCACTCTCTATGATGTTTGAAAAGTCATGGCAGACAGGTGAAGTCCCTGGTGACTGAAAAAAGAAAAATTTCACTCATTTTTAAAAAGTGTAGAAAGGAGGACATTGGAAACTACCAATCTGTGAGCCTCATCTCTGTGCCTGGGAAGATCATGGAACAGATCCTCCTAGAAGCACTAATAAGGCACAAGAAGGACAGGGAGGTGATTCAAGACAGCCAGCATGGTTTTACTAGGGGCAAGTCCTACCTGACCAACATAGTGGCTTTCTACAGTAGGGTACTGGCATCAGTGGACAAGGGAAGAGCTATGGATGTCATCTATGTGAATTTCTGCAAGGCCTTTGATGTGGTCCCCCACAACATCCTTCTCTCTAAGTTGAAATGATATGGATTGTATGGGTGGACTATTCAGTGGATAAGGAATTATTTGGATGGTCACATTCAGAGGGTAGTGGTCAATGGCTCAATGTCCACATGGAGATGGATGACAAGTGATGTCCCTCAGGAGTCCATACTGGGACCAGTGTTCTTTAATTTCTTCATCAGTTATATAGACAGTGTAATCCAGGGCACGCTCAGCAAGTTTGCAGATGATACCAGGCTGATTGGTGTGGTCGACATGCCAGAGGGATTGGATGCCATCCAGAGGGACCTGAACAAGCTGGAGAAGTGGGCCCACGTGTGTTATAGTCACAAGAAAATTCTGACTGATTGGGGTGGGTATATGTTTCAACAGTAGAGCTACAAGAGCACTTTGACCGATCAAGGTAATTAAAGTGGGTTGATGATTATGTAATATGTATTCGTTCAAAATATAGAGTTAAGAAAACTTGCAAGATATGTTTGTATAAGCACCGGAGAAAGCAAGTACCATGCATGAGAAGAATTAGACAATAGCTGTGGTCAGACCACCATGAGAATGGACCGAAACTTTTGTGGGAATACTTTTGTGAGAATTGACTGAGACTTTTGTGGGAATGGACTGAAACTTTTTTGACAAAATTATAGGGGTAATCTTGGCGTGACAGTGGGGAACCAATCAAGGTGAGAGGCAGAGTAAAAGGTGATCATCTTATGCATGCACGTATGATTTTGCTTTGTTAAAAATGTATAAATAGGCTGTGAAAATGTATGGCTTTTGGAGCGCAACTAGAGGAACTATCCTCTGCGCATCCTCAGTGTTGAGAAGAAAGAAGTGCCTGCTTATCTGCAACTGTGTAGATAAGTTTTTCTCATCGTGATTGTGACCCCGTCAACATGTGAACCTCAACAAGGCCAAGTGCAAAGTCCTGCACCTGAGTAGGGCCAATCTTTCTTATCAATACAGGCTTGGGGATGATGTGATAGAGAGCAGCCCTGCAGAAAAAGACTTGGGAGTACTGGTGGATGAAAAGCTGGACATGAGCCAACAATATGCGCTTGCATTCCAGAAATCCAACTGCATCCTGGGCTGCATCAAAAGAAGTGTGGCCAGCAGATCGAGGGAGGTCATTCTGCCCCTCTACTCTGCTCTTGTGAGACCTCATCTGGAGTACTGCGTTCAGCTCTGGAGTCCTCAACATAAGAAGAACATGGAGCTGTTGGAACAGTTCCAGAGGAGGTCCATAAAAATGATCAGAGGGTTGGAGCACCTCCCCTACGAAGGCAGGCTGAGAGAATTTGGGTTGTTCAGCCTGGAGAAGAAAAGGCTGGGGGGAGACCTTACAGCAGCCTTCCATTTCCTGAAAGGGCTTACAAGAAAACTGGGGAGGGACTGCTTATAAGGGCATGTAGCAACAGGTCAAGGGGCAATGGTTTTAAACAAGAGCAGGGTAGATTTAGATGAGACATTAGGAAGAAATTATTTATTATGAGGGTGGTGAAACACTGGAACAGGTTGCCCAGAGAGGTGGTGGAGGCCCCATCCTTGGAGATTCAAGGTGAGGCTTGATGGAGCTCTGAGCAACCTGATCTAGTTAAAGATGTCCCTGCTTACTGCACGGGGGTTGGACTAGATGAGCTCCAAAGGTCCCTTCCAACTCAACACATTCTATGATTCTAAATATCATAAGCTGTGTGTTTATATACTTTTCATGCCACTATCAATACAAATTACATACTACACATGTACAGCTTATAAAACCCCCTGTAACTGCAGGAAATATACATGTGTTTAATTCTAATATCCTTGTCTAAAATAAAGCAGACCCTGGCCTAATAGAAACATGAGTGATCCACTTTACTTCATATTCTGCTCAAAGAGAAGATGGTGCCCTTTTACTACGATTAAATATTTCCATAAACAATAATTTCTCAAACCAGTCTATTGGTTTTGATCAAAATCAGGGCTTTATTTGAGATCAAAATCAGGGCTTTATTTGTGATGCTCTGTGTTGTTTGACAAGCTCTTTCATGAGTCAAGAAAAAGATAGAGAGATATAACAAAATATGCTTAGCGTCAGATTTATATTTATTCTGCCAACAGTGGTACATCACTATTTCCAGATGGTAAATGTATATTACTTTGTACATGCAAACATAGTTTTCCCAATTCTACTTTTTTTTCTGTGTCATGTTGCTTTTCATTGCTTGTGAGTGATTCACTCAATTTAAAATGAAAAGCAAATTCTGAAATCGGGTGCAAATTACATTTATTTACATGAAGTACAAAGGAAGTACATACAATGTTAAATATAGTTATTTTAATAAACTAGAAGATTTCCCAATATGACAAATATATTGGAAATACCTCTTTCATCTTTTGCTATGTTAGTCTACAATTCCATTTAGCATCTTTGGTGCTGGGGTGTTTTTATTCATGCAATCTGCTTTAAATATCCCAATGGCAATGAAAAATAAAGCTTTTAAATAGTCATTGTTTCTCCTGATTTTTCATAACTGTCGTGGTTTAGGGCTGGGCTGGCCA
>NW_010205321.1:7191-7415 GCF_000695765.1 Mesitornis unicolor | reverse complement strand
CATGCAAGACCCCACCTGCATGCAACAGGTCCCCCGTGGCCCTGACAGTCCAGGCCAGGGTCTGGATGTGAAGCCACATCTGTGAAAAGCAACCCAAAACTCGTCCCGGGCCTCGCGCTGGAGGGGTCGCGGCCAACGCAGCTGGGGTGGCTTTGGGGAACGGTGCTGGGCTTCGAGCAAGGGCATGGGCAGCGGTGGGTGCAGGGGGTCTCTGGAGCCCGGGA
>NW_010205321.1:6613-6835 GCF_000695765.1 Mesitornis unicolor | reverse complement strand
GCTTCTAGTCCTGCTCCTGCTCCTGCTCTTGGCTGTTGGGCCCCTGCTGGCGGGGCTGGGGCAGGTCTCCATCCCTGGCCGAGGGGCTCTGGGCAGGCTGGCAGCCCTGACGCCTTCCCCTTCAAACACAAGCGTGTCCAGCCCCCCCCGACCCCTCTCTTGCTTCACTGACCTCCTCTCCAGCTGCTGGTGCAGCAGCCCCCTCCTCCAAGCCCAATAGAC
>NW_010205321.1:4901-6096 GCF_000695765.1 Mesitornis unicolor | reverse complement strand
GGGTCTGAATCCCAGCCCGCCAGGGAGGAGGGAGGGGACCTTGTGGGCTGGGATGGGGGGACACACACCAGGACCCCACCGTCACCCCTGGAAAGGGGCTGCCTCCGAGCCAGGAGGAGGCTGGGATGCTGGGATGGGGTGATGGTGGGTGAAACCCACGGTCCTGGATGGGATGGGACCCCATAGCCTGGCTGGGGACCCCAAGATGGGACCCCCAGTCTGGCTGGCAGAAATGGGGGTCCCTGCCCAGATTGGGGACCCCAGGATGGGACCCTCAGCCTGGCTGGCAGGAATGGGGGTCCCTGCCCAGACTGCCTGCCTGCCATCAAGTGCCCTTTAATGGGCCTGTAAAGACCTAATGATGACCCTTAATCTGGGCCCTGATGGCCGGGCTCCGCAGCCATTACCATGTGAAAGGCTCCTTTCGGGTCTCTTTGTGCTCTTTGTACCCAGGGCTGTTAGGAGCTGCCCTTCCCCGGGGTCCCCTGTCAGCCAGGAAGGTCCCCCCTGGCTCTGAGGGGTCACAGGTCCTGGGGTGGCACCAGGATGCCCAGGGGCCCGAGGTGATCGTGGCCCTGGCACCGCAGGGATGGCAGCTTGGGCCTGCCCAGGGCACCCAGGGCCATGGGGCAGCGCTCCCCATGGGGCACCCATGCCAGGGCACCCACTCCTGCCCACTGGAGACCTGCTGTGGGGCCTGGCCAAGGCTCATGGGGGCAGCAGAGGGGTTGGACCATCTCGGGGTTTGATAAGGGACCTGTCTAAAAGGCTCTTCACAAGGAACCGCACACCCCAGGCATGTGTCAGATCCCACCCCACACACACAGGGTCCCCCCTGGGCCACCCCGTGCCCACCGTACCGGAGCCAGCCCGGGGCACTCATACACGGTGAAGTCTCCATCCTCATTCTCCTCGTCAGATGACGCCGAGTCCGGCACCTTGGGCTCCTCTTTATGCCTGGGGGGGAGAGAGGATGCAGAAAGAGGGTGAAGCCCAGGTGGAGGATTAACAGCACCCCGGTTAACGGCAGGGCATGGACCAGCGACTGGGTGTCTGCTGTCTGCTCCTAGGGCTGCTTACTTCTCCATGGAGAGCATCTGCTGCTTTTGGTGCTGGTAGTGGTACATCTGGGCGCTCTGAGCCAGCGTCTTGTCCCCAGGCTGCGGAGAGAGCAAGGGCAGGTATGGGGACAGGG
>NW_010205321.1:3870-4881 GCF_000695765.1 Mesitornis unicolor | reverse complement strand
TGCCACATCGGAGGCCGCTCGAGCAGAGCACGGGCCCGTCCCCAGCACCAAACGCCCTGCACAGGGGGACGTGGTGGTCCCTTACCGAGTTCTTGTCGTAGGGCAGGGGGCTGGCGGCTCGCTGTGCCGAGTAGTCTGCTTTCTGTGCCAGCCTCACCTCCTTCTGCAGCCTGCAAGGGGAGAGGAGAGCTGTCAGCAGGAGCCACCCCAGCGGGGAACCCCACACGGGGGCCAGTGAACCCTGGGGGGATGCTCAGCCCTCCCATCCACACCCCCAGGCACAGCCACCTCCGTCCCACGGGGCCTCACATGGGGGTCAGCACCCAGCGATGCCCAAACCAGGTCCCACGTGCTCCCAGGTGGCCACCACTGGCCTCCAGTCCCAACCAGTAGATGCCATCCTTGCAGGGGGACTGGCAAGGGCAGCTATTGCCTCTCCCCCAAACCCCACCACAAGAAGCTCCTGTGGATGCTGAGGGGTTAGGCATCCTTGAGCCGCAGCAGCCTCCCCTGTTTGCATTGCATCTCCCCCAGATGCAGCTCTCGCAGCCCCTCTTGCATCCTCAGGCTCCCCTGGTGCTGCTGTCAGAGCCAGGTACAGGCAGGATGCAAAAAGCACCCATGGAATAAAAATCCATGAGTCCCTGCCAAAAGGAGCTGGGCATGCTCAGGATGCTGAAATAGAGCATTTGGGAGCGGGTACCCCCATTTTTAAATGTTTCCCCTCTTTTGCTGCCAGGAGGTTGGTGGCATTGCTTGAGACAGCAGGATGAGGCTGGGAGAGACCTTGGGATGGTCTCCATCCTCCCGGCATCCTCAGAGGTGGGTCCCCAAACCCCACCACAACGAGCTCCCACGGGCACAAGGACACCGAGGGACCGGCTGGCACCAGGCTCACCTGCACCAGCAAACCGCAGCCACCACCAGCGCCGACAGCCCAGCCACCGTGCACACCACGATCAGCCCTGCAGGGGCGAAGGGGAACACGGGTGAGCCCGGCAACACGGGGCC
>NW_010205321.1:0-3841 GCF_000695765.1 Mesitornis unicolor | reverse complement strand
CGAGCCGCCAGTCCCCGGGGTCTCACCGAGCACCACGTTGTCATTTGAAGGGATGGGGGACGCCTCCACCGGGTACTTCTGGGCTGAGGCCGTGGTGGAGGTGGGCAGGGTGGTGGCTGCCTTGCTGCTGGCAGGACCCCGCTGCATCATACCGCTGGCCATGCGCTGTCTGCTGCCGGCGGGCACCGGGGTGGCTGCAGGAGAAGGCAGAGCCGTGAGAGGAGCAGCACCCAGGCAGCTCTGGAGGGTAAAGCAGCCTGGGGTGCAGGGTCTGGCTGCTGCAGGGTCCCTGGCACGGACACTTACTCCTGGGCTTGCCATCCCGCGGCGGATGGGGGCGAGAGGCCTCTTGCCTGGCCAGCACATCTGCCAGAAAATCGATTTCTTCCTCCAGGCTGGGGACGGACGTGCGCCCTGCAGCGGGAGAGAGCGGGCGTCAGACGGGCACCCCGGGGTGCTGCCATGCACCCAGCCCCAGGGCTTGGACCCAGCATCATCCCCCCCTGAGAAGGGTCTCATGTCCCAGCACGAGTGTGGTTTGGAGGCCAAGCCCGCTGGGATGCAGCCCACAGCCGAGACCTGGGATCTGCACGTGTCCTTGCTGCTTTGGGGATGCTTTTCACCCCACAGATGTTGGAGGCTGCAGGAGCAACAGCAGGGCCATGTGCCAGGGCCCGTGTCCTGTTCAGGACCTGCCCCATGTCCCTGGGGCTGTACAACAGGCCCCAACCAGACCAGGAGAGGGTGCGAGGGGTGAACCACAACCCACTGTGGGCAGCGGGGCCACTGCAAGAGCAGGTAGGGGACACCTGAACACTGGTTTTTCACCCCAAATTGTCTCGCACACCCCAGAGCAGAGCTCATCCGGGCTCTCCAGAGGCCAACAGGGCCCCCATCCCCAGTGCCTGGCAGGATGCATTTCCTTTGGGGTGGGAGCCGGGGTGTCCCATGCAGCAAGGACCATTGAGGACCACGGGGCATCCCTGGGGACAGCACACACCCCAACACGCCAGGGACACCCCAAGAGCTGGGTGCCCCTGAAGCGTGGGGCACGGGCAGGACCCCCACCCCAGCCTGGGGCTGCCCACCCATGGGGTGACAGCGCGGAGCAGGAGCGGAGCTGCTGTCCCCAGGCTCCTGAGCAGAGCCGAGCTCTGACGCTCACCACTCTGCTTTTAACAGGATTAAACTCAACTTCAAAGGCAGGACATGTCCCCATCCCTGTCCCTGCTCCCTCGCTGCCGTGTGCAGGCTGTCCCCAGGGGGAAGCCCCGCAGGATAAATCCCAACATACAAAGGCACGGTGGTACCGGCAGCTCGGTTCCCGGATAACTCAAGGTTTTAACAATTACAGCTCCTCTGGAATCTGTGCTCGCTCCCAGTGTTTGGAAATAAACCCCAGGTCCCTCTGGAGCTGGGCACAAAGGCCCCTCGGCCGTGCTGTGACTCCGAGCCACACAAGCCAAAAACCAGTTTAAAAAGGGGATGGTGCCACTGTCCCCACGTCCCCTGTGTCCCCTGGCTCCCCAAACCCCACCTTTGGCAGGAGCCGGAGCACCCCACCAGCCCCAGGTTTCCCCAGCTCTTTGTACCCCACTATTTCCACCCCCAAAGCCATGCGGTGCCAGGTTTGGGGCTGTGCCACCAGCGCCGTGCCCAAAATGGGTGAGTGCTGCAGTGCCAGCACGGGGCCAGGCTCTCCCGATGGGCATGGGAGCTGGCATGGGACTGAGTGTGACAGCCCCGTGCTTGTGGGGTCAGCCCCGTGCCTGGGATGGGGACACAGCTCCCCACTGCACTCAGGGAAAGACCCGTCCCCATGTGTGTCACCATCCGGCCTTGGAGGACCGAGCTGCGTCGGTGGCGGTGCCAGCCCTGCCCCGACACCTCCTGGCCTTGGGCAGAGCTGCTGCAACAGCCAGCGCTTCAGGACGAACCTGATGTGGCTGGAAAAGGACGAGGAGAAGCTGGAAAACCAGAGAGCAGCTCCCAGGTCATGCTGAGGCTCTGCTGTACGAAGTGGCACAAGGAAAACCAAGGCAGCTTGTGCCGTTGGTGGTTCCTGGTGTTGCTCGGGCCATGCCTCTCACCTGCATTAACCAGCTTTATGGCCCAGTTCCCTTTCAGCGGCTACAAATCCCCACAGCCCTGTGCTGTTCAGCAGCTGAGATTTCCCCTGGTGATGCCACATCTGTCACCCTGCAATATTTCAGGGCAGAAGCAGCCTGGGACTGGTGGTCGGTTCCTGTCAGGCACTGCAGGTGGGTAAAACACCACAGTGAAATGCCATGGTGAAATGCCACAGTGAAATGCTGGTGGACAGAACAGGGGGCCAAGGCTGAGCCCCCAATTCCTGCCCGGTTGCCCTGGAGGAACAGAGATGGGAGGCTCCCAGAGGCCCCCCCTCAGCCCTGCTGCAGGCACAGCGAGCATGCAGAGCATGGACAGGGCACATAGGGTGCATGCAGGATATGCACGGGGCACATAGGATGCACACAGGGCACGCACAGGGCACATAGGGTGCATGCAGGATATGCACGGGGCACATAGGGTGCACACAGGGCATGCAAAGGGTATGTACATAGCACAGAGGGTGCACACAGGGCATACACAGGGCACAGAGGGTGCACACAGGGCATGCAAGGGGCATACAGGGTGCACGCAAGGCATGCACGGGACACACACAGGGCACATAGGATGCACACAGGGCATGCACAGGGCATATAGGGTGATGTACAGGGGACACAGGGTGCATGCAGGGCATGCACGGGGTGCATAGGGCACACGCAGGGCATGCACAGGGCACATAGGGTGCACGCAGGACATGCACAGCACTTATAGGGTGATGTACAGGGCATACAGGGTGCATACAGGGCATGCACGGGGTGCATAGGGCGCACGCAGGGCATGCACAGGGCATACAGGATGATGGACAGGGCACGCAGGGGGTTCGCAGGCATGCACAGGGCATACAGGATGATGTACAGGGCACACAGGGTGCATGCAGGGCATGCACGGGGTGCATAGGGCACACAGGACATACACAGGGCATATAGGGTGATGTACAGGGCATACAGGGCGCACGCAGGGCATGCACAGGGCACACAGGGTGCACGCAGGGCATGCACAGGGCATACAGGATGATGTACAAGGCACACAGGGTGCATGCAGGGCATGCACGGGGTGCATAGGGCACACGCAGGGCATGCACAGGGCACACAGGGTGCACACAGGACATGCACAGTGCTTATAGGGTGATGTACAGGGCATACAGGGTGCATACAGGGCACGCACAGGGCATGCAGGGAGCAGGCAGGGCTTGCAGAGGGTTTGCAGAGGGCACGGGTGCCCTCTCCTGGCAGGTCCCATCCCCTGCGGGCAGCAGAGAGGGCACAGCCCCATCCACCTCCTCTTTGGGGCTCACCCCTCCCCAGGGCCTCCAGAGCTCAGCTCCGGGATGCACACAGGGGTCTCGCTGACGGGTTTGGGGACAGCAAGGAACAAGAAGGGACATTTGTGGCTTCGGTCCCGGGTGGAGGATACCTGATGTTGACAGCCTCCATAGGAAGGCACAAAATTCCTACAAATCTGCTCATTTCTACACTCCTGCCCCAGAAGGGTTGATGGCAGCACAGCAAGTGGGGAGCAGGGAACCCCCAGGTCTGTGAGCCCCTTTCCCCCCTTCCCAAAGTGCTTCCTGCACCTCAGTGGGGCTCAGCACCAGATCCACGTAGATAGAGCCAGGCAGGAGCAGGAACAGGACCCACCAGCCCAAACCCCATCATGCAAATCCATTTAAACGGCACACAGCACCGTGGTGCCAGCAGCATTTTGGGGGGGG
>NW_010205320.1:1183-3440 GCF_000695765.1 Mesitornis unicolor | reverse complement strand
GCTCTAAGGTCCTGGAAGGTCACTATAAGGTCCTGGAAGGTGCTCTAAGGTCCCCCTGCAGCCTTCTCCAGGCTGAACAACCCCAACTCTCTCAGCTGTCCCCATAGCAGAGCTGCTCCAGCCCCTTAGCATCTCCATGGCCTCCTCTGGACTCCAACAGCTCCATCTCCTTATAATGGGGACTCCAAAACCGGATGTGGGGCTCGGAGGGGGGGGAGCGGAGCAAAGGGGCAGAATCCCCTCCCTCCATCACTTCTGGTGATGCAGCCCAGGATGGGGTTGGGTTTTTGGGTTGCAGATGCTCATTGGTGGCTCATGTCCAGCTCCTCATCCACCAGTAACCCCAGTCCTTCCCAACCCATCACCTCCCAGCTTGTACTGCTAATGGGGATTGCCCCAACCCCGTGCAGGACCTTGACCCTGGCCTTGTTGAACCTCATGGGGTTCCCCTGGCCCCGCAGAGGACAATTCGGTGTCACTTCTGATTGAAGCTTTGGGAGAACACTGTTACACCGACCTGCTGCTCTATGGGACCTATCTCTGTGTTATATACCTTATATTATATATATTTATAACAGTTATTAATGCAGATGTCAGTGTTTTCCAGCACAGAGGGGCTGCAGCTCCTGTAAAGGGGCTGGGTGGGTGATATTTGGGCAGCACCACCAAGCGTTCCCATGCGAACGCTCCCCGTCCTTGGCCCGACCCCGGTGCTATCGAAACAGGCGACACGCAGGCAATTCCCGGTTCAAACGCAGTTCCCCGGGACAAAGGGGGTTTTGTGGATGAAATAAGAGTCCGTGGGGCTCACGGGGAGGCTCTTCTCTGGTAAATTGGAGAGCAACCGAAATCTGCTTCGTGTAATGCGAAATGGGGATCGCTGGGGCTCCTCGGCCTCCACCTCCCCCTGGGCGCTTACGGCTGGTGAAAAGCTCTGAATCTCCGAAACACCCAAAGGGTGCTTACGGCTGCTGAAAGGCTCTGAATCTCCGAAACACCAAAAGGTTTGGGTTGAAGGGACCTCAAATTCCCCCCAGTCCAACCCCACCATGGGCAGGGACACCTCCACCAGCCCAGGCTGCTCCAAACCTCATCCAACCTGGCCTTGGGCACTGCCAGGGAGGGGGCACCCACAGCTTCTCTGGGCAACCTGGGCCAGGGCCTCACCACCATCAAATTCAACAATTTCTGCCCAAGATCCAGTCTCAATCTCCCAAATTCCGGTTTAAAACCATCACCCCTTGTCCTGTTGCTACAGACCCTGGTAAAAAGCCTGTCCCCATCTTTCTTATCAGCCCCTTTAAGCACCGAAAGGCCACAAGCAGCTCGGCATGGGGAAAGGAGCCAAGGCCTTGGCACGGTGGGAATGCTGCCCTGCTTCTCCGGGTTTCTACTCCTCCACGTATCAGGATACACGGAGTGGGGGAGACGCACAAAGCCAACACCAGCCCTGCCAGCAGCGGAGGCCGGGGATTCCTTTAATGACTTTAAATTCGCCTTCAAATTCGCCTTCAAAATTCCTCAGGGCAGGGACAGAGCCGCTGCTCGACGGTTACGCTCTGCCCAGCGCCGCGCGGCTGCGGGGGCGGCCGTGGCGCGTTACAGCTCTGCTTTGGTAAATCCACGTGGCAAACCCACTGGGAGCTGGGAACGGCACTGCCAGGGCCCTTCGCTAACGCCTCCTGTCCTGGTTACTACTGCTGCCATTACAATGACTATTACTACTATTACTGTCATTACTACATCATTAATTTTATGCTAGAACTATTGTTATTAGTACTGCTACTACTATTACTACTACTGCTATTACTATTACATGATTATTGCTGCTGTTATTACTGTTACTGCCACTATTACCACTACCATTTTATTATTATTACCACAATTAATGCAATTACTACCAGTATTACCATTACATTATATTATTATTATTACTTTCATATTAGAACAGTTATTCTTACTGCTATTACTACCACCACCACTATTACTATTACTACTACTGCTCCTCCTCCTCCTCTATTATTCCTATTCCTATTCCTATTCCTATTCCTATTCATATTCCTATTCCTATTCCTATTCCTATTCCTGTTACTATCACTATCACTATCACTATTACATTATTATTACCCTAATTACCAAATTACCATAATTACCATTACTATTACTATTATCATTACTATTACATCATTATTACCATAATTACCATAATTACAATTACCATTACCATTACCATTACTATTATTACTATTACTATTAC
>NW_010205320.1:0-1121 GCF_000695765.1 Mesitornis unicolor | reverse complement strand
ATTACTATTACATCATTACCATAATTACCATTACCATTACTATTATCATAATCACCATAATTACTATTACTATTACAATTGCCATAATTACCATAATCACCATAACTACTACTACGATTACTATTACTATTACCATAATTACCATAATTACTACTATTACCATTACCATTACTATTACTTGTTACTATCACTATCACTATCACTATTACATTATTATTACCCTAATTACCAAATTACCATAATTACCATTACTATTACTATTATCATTACTATTACATCATTATTACCATAATTACCATAATTACAATTACCATTACCATTACCATTACTATTATTACTATTACTATTACTATTACCATAATTACCATAATTACAATTACCATTACCATTACTATTACTATTATTACTATTACTATTACCATAATTACCATTACCATTACTATTACATCATTACCATAATTACCATTACCATTACCATTACTATTACATTATTACCATAATTACCATTACTATTACTATTATTATTATTATTGCTACTACTGCCATTGCTACTACTCCTCTTATTACTACTACTGCTATCATAATCACTATTATTAACATCATTACTATCATTATTAATTTTACATTAGAAGTGTTACTACTGCTATCACTACTACTACTACATTACTACTATTACTACTACCATTATTATTACCATTATCATTACTATTACTAATACATTTAGTATTATTATTATTACTACTACTAGTACCACCACTACTACTAATTTAATTTTAATTTTATTGAACCTATTTCCCTTTCCACCTCCGCACCTCTACCACTACTACCACCACCACTTAATTTAATTATTTTACTGAACCTATTTCCCTTTCCACCCCTGCACCTCTACTACTACTACTACTAATTAATTTAATTTTAATTATTTTACTGAACCTATTTCCCTTTCCACCCCTGCACCTCTACTACTACTACTACTAATTAATTTAATCACTACTACGACTACTACTTAATTTAATTTTAATAATTTTACTGAACCTATTTCCCTTTCCACCCCTGCACCTCTACTACTACTACTACTAATTAATTTAATTTTAATTATTTTACTGAACCTATTTCCCTTT
>NW_010205319.1:0-543 GCF_000695765.1 Mesitornis unicolor | reverse complement strand
GACAATCTCCACTTCACTGTCTGTCGAGGTAACATTTATTTCTTCATTAGCAGTGACTTGGGGAGTAGAGGATGCTTCGATCACCACAACATCTTCATCAATACTTCCTGATGAGGAAAAGCAAGAAATAAAAGGTTTATATACTTCATCTATCTCTGGAGTTCATTATAAGAGACTATTGTTTTCCTAGACTTAGGAAAGTCTTATGGAGGAAGGTAATTTCCTGGTGCACGTCAAAACTGTCAAACACATGACCCACTTATTAAAGGTAGCAATTCTCCTGGAAATATTGAAGTAAAAAAAGGAAGGAGACAGAAGTTGGGGGGCAGGGAAGATCTGCAAGCTTACCTTTGGCTGTGTATTTGAAGCAACTGTGGTGAATTTTATGCGCTCTAACACCAATGAAATTCAGGCTTTTAATATAAGATGACAATAAACTCTCAAACCAGCAAAGCAGTTGTGGTTCATTGTCCTTAACAGCTTTGTTTTCTAATGTTTTTGTAGGTATTAAGAGTCTCAAGGCTAAACAGTGGCAACAGGAGA